>NC_136015.1:16154609-16164609 GCF_048128805.1 Centroberyx gerrardi
CTTTTCCTCTCCCTCATCTTTCTCCTTCTGTTTCTCTCTCCCTCTCTCTCTTTCTCTCTCTTCCTCTCCCTGCTTCTTCCCTCTCTTCCTCCATTTCTCCCTCTCTCTCTCTCGATCTCACTCTTTCTCATTATGAACATACAACACTGCAATACATATTAATGATTTTTTAGCTTCTCTCTCTTGTTTTTCCCTCTTTCTCCACCTCCATCCCTCTGTTCCTCTCTCTCTCCCTCCCTCTCTTTCCCTCGGTCGACTGATTTTCTCTGTTTCACACCTCCACTATCAGAGGGGACTAGCCAGATGGATGCAGGTGTGTGTGTGTGTGTGTGTGTGTGTGAGACAGCAAGCAGGCAGTGCTTGCTGCAGAGGCAGAAGAGCATGACTAAGCCTCAGGACACACACGCACAGATTAACACACACACTCATACACTCACACACACACACACACACACACACTGAAGTTGGCACTCACATAAACACCATTTTCCTAGCATTGTGCTGACCTGCCAGTGTACTTAGCTCTTGCCCAGATAATTTTTCATTCAAATGGACCAGGTGCATAAAGATGGCAGCCTCTTGAAAAGGCATTTTCAGTCCCCCCAGCACATCCCACAATGCATTTCCAGCGTGTCTGTACGAACTTGCAAAGCAGATGTGAACGCTGGCATACTTTGCAGCATCATAGTCTTCAGTTGTTGTAACATCCAAAAGAAAACTCCAGCCAGCGCTATCCTGATAAGAACCGTCAAAGTTTTGCATCTATTGTTTGTAATTTTTGTATCTGCAGCTGACTCTTCTTTGTTATCGGAGAAACATTGTGTTATATATACACGTGGACTTGCATGCATTGGTGGTAGCATTGAGCACACACAAAAATTAAAAACAAAGTACAAAGTGAAAAAGCTGGAGAACCCGAGACCCCAAGCTGCTGGGATCTGTCCTATCGTGGCTACTGCTAATATACCAAATATTGAGCTTTATTTACCTGTGTAATATGTGCCAACAGGGTTAGGGTTAGGGTTAGGGTTAGGGTTAGGGTTCTAGCACAGGCGGCTCAAGTGGGAAACAAACCCTTTAAGTGGGAAATGTAGCACCATGCTGTATTGAACTATACAGAACCAAACCTACCATGAGTTAACAATGTGGTTTAGAGCAGGCCAGTTCAATTCAATTCAATTCAATTCAATTCAGTGCAGTGCAGTGCAGTGCAGTGCAGTGCAGTTTGGTTATTTTAGTTTAGTTTAGTCCAAATCAGTTAAGCTCAGTCCAGCACAGTTTACTTCAGTTAATTTCAGTCCAGTCTAATTTAGTTCTGCTCTGTTTAGTTCCAGTTGAGTCTAGTCCAGTCCAGTCAAGTTCAGTCCAGTCCAGTCCAGTTCAGTTCAGTTCAGTTCAGTTCAGTTCAGTTCAGTTCAGTTCAGTCCAGTCCAGTCCAGTCAAGTTCAGTCCAGTCCAGTCCAGTCCAGTCCAGTCCAGTCCAGTCCAGTTCAGTTCAGTTCAGTCCAGTCCAGTCCAGTCAAGTTCAGTCCAGTCCAGTCCAGTCCAGTCCAGTCCAGTTCAGTTCAGTTCAGTTCAGTTCAGTCCAGTCCAGTTCAGTTCAGTTCAGTTCAGTTCAGTTCAGTCCAGTCCAGTCCAGTCCAGTTCAGTTCAGTTCAGTTCAGTCCAGTCCAGTCCAGTCCAGTTCAGTCCAGTTCAGTTCATCAGTGTGAATCAGTGTTGTTGATGTTGCTAAACTCATCTAGTTGTGAAGTGTAGCAGAATCAATTACACGGCTAGCTGCTCCCAATTAGACTAGCCTGATCAATGTCAGCCAAGATCACTGCATAATCTCACACACACACACACTTACGCACACACACACGCACACACACACACACACACAGACACACACACACACACTGCATAGATGATTTGATAATTAAATCAATCTGAACAACTAGAGCTTCACTAATGAAGCAAAAGAGATGAAATTCATCTGAGATCATTTTGGGAAAGTGTGTGGATGTGTGCATGTGCGTGTATGTGTGTGTGTGTGTGTGTGTGTGTGTGTGTGTGCATTCGTATACATGCAAATGTGTGTGTATGTGCATGCCTGTGTGTTTGTCATACATGCAAGTGTGTGTCTTTGTGAGACACGTTGTTTTGATGTTAATCAGCAGTTAGATGTGATAGTGGTTTTTTTCTATCAGTTCCCATCCTAACAGGGGAAGAGAGGCAGACAGACAGACTGACTCAGTGAGAGACAAAGAAGAAAGAGAGAGTGGGAGAAAGAGAAGAAAGAGACAGTCATCCAAATTTCCCTTCAAGCCCATTGATGGATCTGATCTGGCTTCACTTGTTAGTTTTGTGAAAAGATGTGGATTCTGTTCTGAGATGTAGATTTCTCTTCGGAGAAAACAAGCATCACCTTGAATGTGTCCAATGTGGCTGAACACACTGAGCACTGATCAGTTCTCTTTTGTGTGTTTCCCCTACCTGAGATCACCTCATGAGCCCAGTGGGTCTGATTACAACTTAAAGGCAAAGCACTGAGGTGCAATTTGTCATTGTTTTTCATGGTTTCAGACCATCAATAGCGAGAGGAATATCTCTGCAGTCCAGAGGCAGTTCAGAGTGGGCAGTCTCCACATGGGTGGTCAGTTTTTAGCTCCAAGTGGGTAGTCTTAATCCTCAAGTGGGTAGTCTTCTACTGTTTTGACTGCTGTTGTTGTTCTCATGTTCTCAAGTCAGCTGATTTAACATTGTCTTTGTACCTGAGCCAACACTGGAGTGATAGGATTTCACTGTTGTCTTTTTGCAGTCTGGATGTCAAAATGAATTCAATTTCACAGAACAATTCACTTTTTATTTGGCTTTTCGTGAAGTGATTTTTGTTTATGTATGGAGAAATTAAAATCTATTACATATTGTCAGCCTCTTATTAAAACTTTATTTTACTCATTTGTTGTTTCATGCTCTGACAGTTGACATCATCCCCCATCAGCCTGGGACCAAGTCAAGCCATTGATGACGCTTTGTAAACTGCTAACAATGCAATAATTAAGTAGATATTTATAACACCTTGACATTTTTGTTTCTGGACTCTGATATGTTGAATACTGCTGGTGGTTCTCAGTCCCAGTTTGTGTTTGCACTAATACTCTGCTTTCAATCACACTCTCCACTAAATATTCTCCCTCTTTCTCTATCTGCTGTGTGTGTGTGTGTGTGTGTGTGTGTGTGTGTGTGCGCGCGCGCGTGCACGACCATGGCCTTGTGTGCATGTGTGTTACTCGGATCTTAGCAGCGACAGTTTGATTAAGCCAACAGCGATGAAGTCACTCTGCCGCCTGGCTTGGTTCCAACTCTGCAGGGTGCCTCTGTGTGTGTGTGTGTGTATGTGTGTGTGTGTGTGTGTGTGTGTGTGTGTGTGTCTGGTTGTGTTAATTGCTAATCACCAACGTGTGGGCTCGCTCCCTGTAACATGCTGCTTTACCCCAGAAAAAAATCCTGATTAATGACATGATCCATCACCCTAGCGATATGATGATTAATGACATGATTCATCACCATGGCAATGTGATGGAAATAAAGCCATTAATTCTACTGATCAGATGACAGAGAGAGGGGGATGAAAGAGAGACAGACAGACAGACAGACAGACAGGGACTGAGAGAGACAGACAGACAGGGAGTGAGAGAGACAGAGAGAGGAGAGAGGGAGAAAGTGAAAAAAGAGAAAGAGAAAGTGACTGAAAAGTAGAGAAATTGTGTGCGAAAGATAGGGGATGAAAGAAAGGAAAAGAAAAGGGGAGAGAAAGAAGCAGAGTGCAGGGAAGAAAGAGTAAAAGAGAGACAGAGTGAGAAGAGAAAGAGAGAGAGAAAGAGAGAGAAAAGAGAGAGATGGAGAAGGAAGAGAGAAAGAGATAGAAGAGAGGAAGAAGGAAGAAAGAAAGAGATGGAGAAAGAGAAGAGATGGAGAAAGAGAGAAGGGGATAGAAGAGAGAAAGAGAGGGAGGAGAGGAAGAAAGAGGTGGAGAAGGAAGAGAGAAAGAGATGGAGAAGGAAGAGAGAAGGAAAGAGATAGAAGAGAGAAAGAGAGGGAGAAGGCAATAATGAGAGAGATAAAGTAAAAGAAGGGAATAAAGGAAAGAGAGGTGGAGAGCTAGAGGCTACTAATTGGGAATGTCAATCTCTCTCTCTCTCTCTCTCTCACACACACATGCATTCACAGACTCAGCGCGGACTTCACATCGCCAATTCTGTCTTTTTTCACAGAGACGGAGGGGAAGAGACAGAAGGAAAGAATGAGAGTGGTGGAAATGTCATTTTTAACAGGAGACTGATCAAGTCGCTCTCTCCCTCTCAGTCAGGAGAGACAGTCTGACTCACAAGCTGCTTGTTTCTCTGCTGCTGCACATACAGACATCCTGACAGCTCCCAGGTCTTTGAAAGAAAAAGGAAAATAAACACAAGGAATCGTGATCAAGTTTGGAAAATAGTTTGGAAATTCACCACCACACTAGAGCTGAACAATTAATAAAAAAAAATAAAAAAAAATAAAATCACAATATGAACTTCTGTTATTTCCAAATTGCAGAGGCTGCAATTAACTGCTTAAGAGAGAGAAGCGTCCAAAATAGATTTCTTTCAATTATCTCTATTTGAGCATTTCAACAAATATCCATATACAATGATATAATGCTCTTTTATAACAAATAAACAAATAAAGTAAGTACATTGTAAATACATTTTAGAAAAATAGATATATATGTAAATAATTTAAAAAGAAAATAAAGGAAATGAAAAGAAAAGGAAAGCAAGGATCATGGAGAATATAGTGTAAAAGAAAAAAGGAGAACAATTGAATCAGAAATAGATTTCTAAACAAGATCCATGGTCCATGAATCATGTACAAGATTGATGGAAACCTTTCATCATACTCAAACTCGGTAAATCCTGCACAATGACAACTCTCCCTTTTTTTCTTTTTTTTTTTAACAAAATCACTTTTCTTTAAACAATTTTAAAATTCTAAAAAATGTATGACGAGAAAAACTTGACGTGATGATATGAATCGCAGTTTAAATCGTAATTGCAATATTCTGTCAAATAACCGCAATTCAATTTTTTGTCAATATCGTTCAGCCCTGCACCACGCTGAGATATTTCACCACCGCCACTTCTTTCTGTCATAGAATAAATCTGAAAGCCACATGTCAGGGAGCTGAGTAGTAAACTGTAGGACAGATTGCCGTGCCAGAGAGCGAGGCAATTTAGCAGCAACCTGATGGATGAAGGAAAGTGTTTTCAGTAACTGCATTCACTGTAACTGACTTCTTCAACTGTAATAGATAGCGTGTAGGTAGTAAGATTTTGTTTTTGCACAACAGCAGTGCTATATGTATTCTTGTTTGTTGTTCTTGTAGATTTTCCGGTGACAGTTATTGTAAATTGACAGGTGTTGATTGGAGAGTTGTTCTTCTTATAGAGCTGATATAGCTGTGGGGCGGCTGCTCAAAACTATCTAAAAGTGTTAAATGAACTCTGATGGGTGTGGATTGATATCAACTCCAGCTTAGCTTTGACTTTTACACTCTAATTTAAATCAACACTGACGATTTTGCTGTGTGCAACACTTCTTTTAATGCATAACATATTGCTGTTGTTGGGTAAAAACCTCCAAAATGTCAGCTTTTCATGATCTAAGAAAAAACACCTTGCTTTAAGCTTGACCACCATGCAGTTTTGAGTTTCTCTATTTGGTTTTGAAACAGTTCCATAAACCCAAGAATTGTAGAATTTCCTCAACCCATAGAGGAACTTTAATTGGAGTTATGAGGTTTTCACCTGACAGTGACGATATGGAAACCCAGTTTCACCACTGGAACATAAAAATCAGAGACAGAAAGATGTAAAAGAGAAAAGGCTCAAAGTGCAAAAACGTCAAACTCTTCAGTTACTATGTACAATTAAAGCTGTTAAACACACATGGCAGTGTGAATAAATGGTCTGTTAAACGTACTGTAAGTGCTCTTCCAGTAATTCGGTGCGGCATTTATATCTTTCCCTGATACACCTTCAGGGCAAGACACATTCTTTGAAAAAGATTAATTTAAGCTCAACCAAAAGGCTCATTTAAGAGAGCATGCAGTTTCTGCATTTTGTAATTTTGACACTGTATCCATAATACATGCATGTGTGTCTGTGAGTTATTCTGCACACATTAAATTAGCAGGGTGGTTCCCCCCTGGCCAGAGCAATTCCATTAGTATTGGTTTCAACAGATAGATGTTTTATCTATCTGTTGAAATGCTGTTCATCAGTATTGATTTCAGTGGGGTTTTAGTATTAAGACCTAAATGAGGGTTTTCCACTCAACATTAATGAAATGAGAAACATTAATGGGGGAATGCAGGGGTTGTATGTGAAAGTCTCTAAATAATAACATTTCTCCTAGGAGCCGTGTTCTCAGAGTTCAGATGTACTGTATGTGTGTGTATGTGTGTTTCCATATGTGTGTGTGTGTGTGTGTGTGTGTGTCGGTGTGTCCAGTTCCCCCGCTAGGTGTGTGCCCATATTGCGGTTGCCGTGAAAACAGATTGTGATGGTTAAGTGTGTGCTGACAGGTGGGTCTGAAATGACAAGGGACCCCTGGCTTTCACACTGTTCATGTGTGTGTGTGTGTGTGTGTGTGTATTAGAGAGAGAGAGAGAAAGAGGGAGAGAGAGAGAGTGAGAGAGAGAGCGAGAGAGAGAAAGTACATGTAACTGAATGTGTCATGAAGCATATGAAGCGTGTGCATGTCTGGCAGATCCTCGGTCTGTGTGTTTATGTATGTATTTGTGTGTGTGTGTGTGTGTGTGTGTGACAGCATGTGTACAATATGTGTGCATGTTTGTGTTTGGTGTCATCACACCTCGCCTGCCGCTATAGCAGCCCAGTTATGTCTTTCAAAATGGAGGCTAGTTTATCTGTTTTTATGCTACCAAAGGAAAACAAAAAAAACCAAACCATACTGCATCTCTTCCTGGGCCTTAAAGACAAACAGCGACTTTCCTGACAAATCCGCTCTTTGATCAGCTTACAACTGTGAGAGGAGAACGCTGGTCGCAGTTTTTGCTCTGTGTGTGTGTTTAGTGTTTAGTGCACTGTGGTGCTTTTGAACGCTAGTTTTGTACGGCCCAGTAAACACACCCAGGGTGCCAAAGCTTTAGCAGGCATCTTGGTGATCTAATTAAACACTGGACACTGGACAGCGCTGAAACTGCCACCAGCCCTTTCTGTTACACAACGCTAAGTTAATCAAGATGCTCATTTGCCAAATAATCTGTGATTTCCTTTTGAACACGCTCATGCTCTCTTAAGGGGAAAATGGCTGAAATGGATTCTATTCTATTCTATTCTCACTTCTTATTCTGTCTCTTCTGTCTTATAAGCTCTCCTCTCTTTTCCTTTCCTTTCCTCTCCTCTCCTTTCCTCTCCTCTCCTCTCCTCTCCTTTCCTCTCCCCTCCTCTCCTCTCCTGCTGTTGTTTCTTTGCTGTGCAGAAGAACATCACCATGTTAAGATGTTCAGTCTTTTCTTCTCTCTCGTACTCGTCAACACCACAGGCTCTAAGTGCAGGAACAGCTGGAGCAAGGCAAATATTGCCAAACGCAGGAAGAAACGCTCTCGTTGGGGTGCTGCTGAGTGTGTATGTGTGTGTTTGTGAGCGAGAGAGAGAGAGAGAGAGGGAGAGAGACCATACAAATGCATGTCTGTGAAAGTGCCTGCATTCCTCTGTGTGTGTGTGTAGGCATGTGTTTGCATGCACCTGTGTGTGTGTATGTGTGTGTGTGTGTGTGTGTGTGTGTGTGTGTGTGTGTGTGTGTGTGTGAGTGAGTGTGAGTGTGTGTGTGCTGACCCAGTTTGTCTGCCATGCAGCAGCAGCTTGTGCAACAGAGCAGGATGTGCATTTTTTAACAGCAACAGTCTCCTGTGCTCTGCAGCTACACAGCAGAGTTTCCCTCTCGCTCTCCAGCCGGGCGAGCGAGGCCTGCGCTGCTGCAGCAGTTAACACAACCATAGATACAGAAAACTGTTGTTGAAAAATGTTACACAAGAATCATTTTTATCAAAAATATACATATGGTTGTGTTTATTTTCATCTGTTTTTGGATCATACTCTCCTAGATTTGACATAATCTCTTACCATCTAGGCCTATTTGAATCAGTTACCATAACATTCATCATCATGTGCCTTATTCGGCTCTGATTGCATGAGTCGGAGAGGAAGTCATGTTTATTGGTTAATGCCACAGGCACAAGCTTGGTAACTCCAATGGTAGGTAGCAGCCGTCAGAATGTGATAGTAGCATTGGTTTTCTGTCACAAATAACACTAGAGAAGAGAGATGAGAGGTAAACACAGAAGAGCCATGGATTTATGAAGCAGGTAACACAGCTTCCAATGACGCTAATGTTGTTATCATTGATGCTGATAATGTTCCCAGTGTCTGCAGGTAAAAGGATGAAGTGTTGTATGGAAAGAGAGATGAGCGAGGCACAGTGCCACATGGCTTGTGTTTTGTGTGAAGAGTGTTGGTGTTGGACTGCCTTCCAGTCGACACTCGGGGAATAAATGTCATGCCTGGTTGTGTGTAGCTCAGTAATTCTCAACCTTTTTCATATCAAGGACCCTAATTTAGTCCACATTAGAGTCACGGACCCCCATTTGATGAGATTTTGTCTCTCGGACCCAAATCTGAGAATCTTTTTATTGTTAGATATGATTTTGTCTAGAATTCCATGACTCTCTGTAGAGAGATAACAATGAAACTATGATCCAAATAGTCATTCTTCTAAATTCTAATTGCGTTAACTTATTGTTAATTAAATAATGTTGATGTTTAACAATTCGTCAATTTCCTGGGGACCCCCTGGAACCCCCTCAAGGACCCCTGGTGGTCCCCGGACCCCACGTTGAGAACCACATACTCTCGCTGAATCTGAATTAAGAAAACTGAATTTGAATTGAGAAAACACCATTTTAAATTATAGTTGAAAGTGAACCTCAGTACTAATCACCTTCAATTTCAAGCTATTGCATTAGAAATTTCAAATTGTGCCTTACAAATGTGATTTTTGAATGAATTTATTCTACAAATTCAACGGTTCAATATGAGCACAGCAAATTCAAAAGCCTGCAGTTCAGATAAAATCTGTGCTGGCACTAATCTCTCTCCACAGTGTGACCGGAGTGTTAGCTCTGCAGACGAGAACAATCTCCGACACGTGTGCTCAGCTGATTGCTCAGCAGGTGAGCGATCTCTCCTTAACACAGTCAGTGTGAAACAAGCTCTGCTGCCATATGGTCTGCACTCAGTATTTGTGATAATGACATCATTATGTGGTTCAGTGGAGAGTTTTAGTGTCACGGAGTCTACATGCTCCTCCAGAAAATAAGATGTGGGCTGAACTTGATGAGGGGAAATTAGGTATCGGGTAAACTGGTGTTATTACTGCTGGCTTCTGTGGAGAGTTTGTGTCACGAGGTTGAACGACTGGAAACGATGGCACACATTATAAAGCAAGGCGACTTGACCTCCTGCAGTTACAGTCTAATAACATTTGGAGCATAGTGTGGTATATTACAATATATCAGCATGCTATTTTAGACTGATTTCTGTGCTGTTTTTGAGGCAGCTGAGGCATGATGCTGCAAAACTGAAGTGGTTTAATTGAAAAACTGACAATGACTGTAATTTCAACGTTGGTGGCCCAGCATGAAATTAATGCTTGAACACTTAGAGTTATCTTGTAGCAAATGTAATCTCACTTTCGTCTGTCTGTCTGTCTCTCTCTCTCTCTCTCTCTCTCTCTCTCCTCTCTCTCTCTCTCCCTCTCTCTCTCTCACACACACACACACACACACACCATGCTCTAGGAAATAAGCTAATCACACACTGAGTCATCAAATGAGGATAATTCTGCTCTTTTCTCTCTTCTTTTCATTTTGCTCTTCTCCTCTCCTCTCCTC
>NC_136015.1:16169609-16174609 GCF_048128805.1 Centroberyx gerrardi
GTTATGATGCATTCCCCTGCACACCAGACAGCAGTATGCTGATTAATTACAGCAACAACACCCCAAAGAGCTTTCCTGTGATGATGGAAAGAGCAGCGATGCAACTAGATAAAAAGACATTATGGCGAAGGTATTATGGCTTTTAATGCACGTGTACTGTGTGTGAAAAGTTTCTTCAAAGCAGTATACATGAATAAAATACAGGAGAAAGCAAGAAAAATCGCTAACCCCACAAGAATTAGCATAATAACTCTGCTATATTAGGATTATCAGCATGGCTGGAACATGTTTCACACTCTGCTTACTCACTTTCTGAATTAACAGGTCAGCAGTAAGCTGGAGAAGGAGGACTGGGGCCGGTTCACTTGTAGTTTCAATAGTTCAAATGGAAATTGAAGCTGCAGTCCATCTGCTCAGGACAAAGTCAGGATGAAGGGATGGAATTGAAAGTGAATGATCTCCCCTGCCTCAACAACTGTGTGAGGTTTTCTTGTGTAATGGTTTGTTTTCACTGGGACACCACTGGATGGGAGGGATCGTGCTGCTTCCCTAATATTGTCTGCTTGATGGGAGTGTCACTGTAATAACGCAGGCGGTGTCCCGATAGATGATTGACAACTGCTGTCCTTCCATGAAACATAAACACAAATTCCTCCCAAATATTAAAACCCAAGATAATGTCTTCCTGGGTTTATTTCAAACTTTGGGTGAACAGTAGTTGTGTTTAAATGCAGGATGGTTTGCAGCCTGGTTACCCCTCGCTGGGCTGTCCTTGGTTTCTGTCTCCGGTTTTCAAACTGGAAAAACATGGCGGCTTGTTCAGAAGCTTTCCCTTATTTCACCTAAACATTCCGCCAAAATCTGTTTTTGAAAACATTTGAGGTGAGAAATCAGCCATGCAGTTGCTGAATCTTTAATCATTTTAGATCTACAATGGCCGGTTTAAAAGTTTGTTCACGAGGTTCGGGAGTTTTAAGAGGCGGCAAGTCACTTCAGACGCCCCTGATTTGCATAACGTTGATGTACTTTGTGCAAATGTGGAGCATCCAAAGTGATGTGCCGCCTCTGGAAACTCGTTTCATTGCTACCAGAATGCATTGCACGTCCGCTTAAATAGAAAATGAATGGGAAGTGTGGAAAAGACGGCCCTCACCGGAATTGGTCAAAACGTATCATAAGGCTCTCAACCTGCAGTGGAGCCGGTCAGTGGCCAGTAGTGTGACTACTGGGAACCTCACAGGTGTGTGTGTGTGTGTGTGTGTGTGTGTGTGTGTAACTGAATGTGAAGGATTTGTTCTGGTTGCACACTGATGAAGGCTTAGGCCAAAACGTTTGTTCCGTCTGTTTTCCTCCTTTTGTTCTTCACAATAAAATGAAGAGCATTTTTGAAGAATTATTTTATTTTTTCAGCCTACAGACTACTTCAGACTTTCAGACTACCTACTTGTATTTTGCGGTCACTATCGGTCAAACGCACCCTACTAAGTCAGAGAAGAGGAGCCTGGTTGAGCGTGATGTTTATTTTTGTTTATTGAGGACGGCCTTGAATAAAAACAATGTTTGCCCAGTCAATTTAACCTGGACAAATAAAGGTTAAATGAAAAACGAGCCCTTAAACTGAACGTGCAATTTCTGCAGGAAGGATGGACACACACACACACACACGCACACACACGCACACACACACACACACACACACGCACACACACAGGAAAACCCTGTAAAGTAAGTGTATAATTATGCAAGGGGAATAGACTGCACACTGCTCCACCTTCAAACGAAAGAGTAATTCTTCAAAGTGAATCAACAGTTGCAGAGAGTTTGTGGTGAAATGAATGGAAATATGAATATGGATCAGAGTGCTGGGTTTTCTGCCCCGTCAGCTTTTCTTTTCTTCTTTTTTTTTAAGAGGCGTTGCAGCACCAAAGACCTACTTTTACTCCTCTCCTACCTCACAGATTGCACCAGAGTCATTTTCACACATGCAAAATTGTTTTGAGCAGCAAAAAGCCATAGAACGTGAACATTAGATTTAAAGTAAAATAGATAGACCAGGTGTTCCTGTTCAGTCCTATATCCAGTAGAGCAGCACAGATAGCCAGGGCTGAACTGGGAAACACTCGCTCTCCACAAGATTCCCATTCAAACCAAGTATTTTCAGATCATCAATGAACCAATCATCCATATTTTTGTTTATAATGTCAACATATTTAACTGTCTCCACTGTCTACAGAATGGAAAATGGCAAGAAGTGATATCTTTGTCATGCTAACATTCATAAAGGGAGACAGGTATTTATGTCATTTTATGCAACCTTTATAAATCCAGGTCAGTCGCTGAGATCAAGGATCTTGTATAGCCTACAGTGGAGATTTGGCAAAGACAGCTGCAGCAGTACATTTAGTTTCAGGTAGACTAACTAAAAACATTTCATAACGAATATTGTACCATCTCAGAAAAAGTGAGTGAAAGAGAGAGAGAGTGGTGAAATAATGCTTTAAACTCACTAAAAATAATCAGTTAACTCCTTAAACAGAGTGGTGTACTTTCTGCAGAAACTGGTCTAAAATATCACGACTGGTTGTGTTGCCTTGTGGAAAAGCATCTCTGTTTCCTTTATTTACATCTTGTGGTCAAACTCTTTCAAAATTAATTGTTTCGAGGCTCGGCTTGTCGGACTCGTTAGAGGATATCTGCACCTTTATGACCGGTCAAACGGTTTCTATTTGCACCTTTTAACTGCATTTGTTGTTGTTGTTCTCTGAGTTTCTGTCACTGCTATTTCTGGTTTCCCTAGGTTACGGTTACCTCTTTAATACTGAGTGCAAATAAACCACCAATACTAAGCCGCAGTGAGTATACACAAACTTCACTCTAAGTCTACCGACAGCGTAAGACTGGAGTCTTGCTGCAGGCCGTTCCATGCGGAGGGGTCAGAGGTCACGAAGGCTTTCTGACCAATCTCTGTCCAAGTTTTAGTGAAATGGGAAAAGTAGTGTCCCCAGAGAGTTTGCTATCGAAAAGTATCTGCATGGAATCACTTCCTTTTTCTTATGTGTCTTATACTCTATATAAATGCATATATAAATGCAAAAGTCGGGGGGGGGGGGGGGGGGGGGGGGGGGGGGTTTGATCAACACGATGCTGTAATGGTGGATAGATTTATAGACATGACATGAATGACAGAGAATGATTGAGCAATAGAGATTTCACCGTTTTAATAAATTGTAACTGACAGTGTTCTGCATTTTTTCCTACTTGCATTCATCACACTACTTTAGAGGCAATTTAGATCCCAATGAAGTCCTTTCTCCCAACTACACACACACACACACACACACACACACACACACACACACTGGTATGTGTATAACTGAGCTGTATTGGCAACATACATCTTCATTAGTGTCCAGTCATATCTCTGTTGTTCTCCCACTTTGTGTCTCCAATTTCTTTGTCTTTGTTTCTCTCTCTTCCTCCTCTCTCTCTCTCTCCCCCTCTCTCTCTCTCCATCTCATCACAGGCAGCGCACATGAATGTTAAAACCTCTAAGCATTAACACTCTGTCATATTTAGGCGTTATGACTGACAGAGGTTCAGAGAATTCTTCCAAATAATCTTTGAACATGCTTGCTTTACCTGATGCAGGAGAACAAATGCTGGATATAATTCTTTTAAGATCTTATTGCGATAAATTACATTTATGGCAACATTTTTTCCTGAGGTAGACTAAATTAGAAAGCAGTTGCCCAATGACCATTGTGAGTTGTTAAGCGATGTTCGTTACCACATGGTATTTAAGCCAAAAAATATCACAATTATGCCTCTGATAAATCTGTGCTCAAAATGGCCCCAAATCATTTCTCCATTCTTCTAGTAAATGCATTTGGAAGTGTTAAAGGTGCACTAATTAATCCATAACCTTGATCAACCTCTATTGGCAACCAGTAGGAAATCTTGTCTCCTCTGACACAGGTTTCTGATCTCAGCTGCCCCGCCCTCCTACCCCTCCCGTCCCTTGGCCTGTACTTGACACAAACAATAAAGTCACTTTTTCGCAATAGAAACGAATAAGCTAATTAGAACAGAGATCCAACAGCTGAAGAGGTAATATATCTCGATGCAAAATACTGTTATACTGCTCTGTCATTTGCTTTTTTGACTTGAGAACGAGGCTTTTTAGCCTTTGGCTGACGTGTTTGAAATGAGGCTTATAGCTACAGCAGCAACTTATACTTATCACTTCCCCATCGTTGGGCAGGTGAAGTGCGACTCGGTGGTGGAGGAGAGATTGGGAAGGTCTTCAATTTCCATTGAGAGTTTTTATTCCAAAACAGAGTACAGGCCAGAAGTTTTGAAAACTAGAAATCTCAGCACCTGGTGAAGTAATCATTCATTCATTGGTATCGATCAACAACTCTATCAACCCCCTGCAGATATATTATGGTGATTTTGTGCCATGGAGCAGTGAAAATCTTAGTTATTGCAGCTTTAAGTATTCAATCCACACATTTTTATTGACATCTCTGCACTGGGGGCCAGTTCCCAAGCTAACATGTCTACAACCTTCCGTTACTTTGTCTTCATGATGAGCAGCATGGCAGCGATTTCAGAAACAGCACAACGATCCCAGTAAGTTAGTTCAAACACGGTGATGGAATCCGCTTGACTACAGTCATACTTCACCACCTCCTCTGTGTTTTTATTATCACCTCCTCCGATACTGTTTAATCAGTAGCTGCTGTATTTAGCAGGCGTTCATCAACACGATGCGTACTCCCACTGTTCACTGGCATAACAGCCGCCCGTGTTTCCTTTTTATCAGAGCAAAATGTCAGGAGCGGAGTTCAGATTTCTGTTTGATGGGGTCTTTAACCAGTCAACCAAAGGCTAACTAGCTAATTAGATCTCAGACTACCTGCTGTGTTTGCCCTTGAGGAAGGCAGTGGTGCAACACCAGGCAGTTAGTGCAGGTTTTTGGGCGATGATTGCGTGTCTGG
>NC_136015.1:16179609-16214609 GCF_048128805.1 Centroberyx gerrardi
GTGTGTGTGTGTGTGTATGTGTGTGTGTGTGTGTGCATGTGTGTGTGTCTGTCTCTTACCTACTAATTGAAATGCGATGAGGTGTGAAACACCCCTTTAAAAGACCTATCACCGGGTGTGAAGCTGGTGTGTACGTGTGCATATGCGTGCATGTGTGTGTGTGCAATGCATATCAACTCCTTTTGACCACAGATACAATAAAGTGTGTGTATGTGTATGTGTGTGCCTACTTGTATGCATGTGTGTGTGTGTGTGTGTGTGTGTGTGTGTGTGTGTGTGTGTGTTAAAAGCAAGTGTGTGAGTGCCATACACAAGTAGGGATGTGCCTGTTTGTGTGCATGCAATATGCAACAATTAAATGTGTGTATGGGCAATGTAAAGTGTCATAGAGTGTCATACAAGCATGCATACAAAAAAACAATGTGTGTGTGTGTGTGTGTGTGTGTGTGTGTGTGTGTGTGTGATACAATAATAAATTAGTATCATTGTGCAGATGCCCACAACAATAAAACGTGAATGTTTGGTCTCACCATATGTCTGTGTGTGTCTGAATGTGTTTCTGTGTGTGTGTGTGTGTGTGTGTGTGTGTGTATAATTTCATTTTGCTGTCTCAGCCTCTTGTTAAGGAGCCATTTAGAGCTCAGGTTGAGTTTCCACACGGCTTCCTGACATTTCTCTCTCTCTCTCTCTCTCTCTCTCTCTCTCTCTCTGTCTGTCTCTCCTTCTCATTGTCTCTCTCTGACTTCCACCACCTCTTCTCCATCTCTGTCTCGTTATCTCTCTCTGTCTCTTTCTGCCTCTCTCGCCTCATCTTCTGCTATTCTCTCTCTACCACTCTCTCTCTCACTCCTCTCTCTCTGCCTAGGTGTGGTTCATCCACTAGTGTTTTGGCAGCAGGATGGCCTTGTTCCCGCGTTCGATCCCCATTGCGGTCACAGACCCAGTGACAAAAGACATACAAAAAAATGTCACTGTACTTTATATTCCTCTACACGGTGTAGCACCTGGTAAACAGCAGTTGTTTCAATAAACTGCAGTTAAATATGGATAAAAAAAAACATGTCCTTGGAAGATACACTGATGTTGGCTAAATTCAGTACTAATACAGCAGATATTACAGCATTCAGCAGAGTATTTGATCTAGTGAAGTAGCGAGTATGAGGTTATGAGGTTTTCACTTCACAGCAGGAATATTTTAGCTAATTATCAGAGTTCAGAGCAACTTTGTTATGCTAATAGATGATATTCAGTCGGAACAGCCTACTCTAGAAGCATGCACTGCATATTTGTGTGTGCTTGTGTGTGTGTGTGTGCTTAGGATTTTGTAATCTGTGCGTGTGCGAGTGTGTTGCTTTAAATTTTTTGCCAACATTTTAACTGTGTGTGTGAGAGAATAAGGGAGAGAGTTACACATGTGAGAGTATATGAGTATAAGCTTTGAACTGTATATGTTTGCATATAGATGCTTATGTGCGTGTGTGTGTGTGTGCATGCGTGTATGTGTGTATATAAAGCCCGACTATCAGATTGGTGAAGCGTGATATTATACTCTCAGCTCATATACATATTCATCCATTTACACACACACACACACACACACACACACACATTCATAGGCACTTGCCCTCGAAGGCTCTATTAAAAATGACACGTGATATCATCAGGCATAAATATCCATATTTAAATATATATGGGAGCATCTGAAATCCATTTCACTATGAGCTTATTCTTTTTTTTCCCAGAGAGAGGTTGTGTGATAAACATGTCAGGATACACAGTGTGTTACAGCGGTCTGTCCTGCACAAATCACAACCGGTTGATACTTAGTGCTCAGCAGACTTTTTTCTCTCACCAAAAAAGCTGTTCCTTTTTTGTCCATGGTCGCCGCATTTCAAGCTGAATAATAGTGATTTCTGTTACCCTGAACCACGGGGAACCATGTCCAGAAGAAGGCTGCAGTTATTTCATTGTTCAATCAAAATGGCTGCAGCAAATTCATGCTGAAGCCCCACACTTAAGCTGCACAGCCATTGTGTCACTATGGTATTTAAAGTGTATGAAGCAAAAGCATCAAAGCATGTCTCTGTCCAATTAGTTATTTTTTGTAATTAAGTTTTTCATAACATAACAGAAGGTATACAATACACATCTGAGGTGAGAATAACCCAGCCTTCCCTCAACAGCCCGGCTCCCCAAACACACACACCCTACAGCTCTATTAATCCTGGCTGGAGATATAAGATATAAGATCTGAAGATATAAGATGTCTACAGAGCAGTGTAGCAGTGTTTCACTGAGAGAGCATGAGGTGACAATAATATTTTTTTGGCTCCAGTTGGTCCTGAAAGTCACAGTTTACAAACCCTCTCAGTGATTTTTAACACAGTCATCTTTTAGAAGATGCAGAATAGGATTAATGGGAAAATCCTTATTTGTCAAAAAAGATATAAAATCTATTATTTTGAACCAAAAGGTGTGTACTCCAGGGCATTGTCATGAAGTGTGCATGAAGGTAGCCAGTGTCCCATTAGGACAGATTGGTGTCTTCTCCTGCCAGTCGTATATCCTCAGGTGGATAAATTAGTGGTCGGAGTTGAGTGAAGATCCAATCACAGTGTCCCAAACTGCATCCCAATCTATAGTCCTGTTTGAGTGGGACATGCCCTTGTCCCAGTCTTTTACACCAGGACAAGTGACCAAAGGGTGTGATATCAGACATGAATAAATATAAGAGACAACTCACTTGGGAGCATCAGAAACCCATTTTACTGTGCGAGGAGCTTTCGTTTATGAACCCCATGGGATGTTACAGGTTCTGAAGGCAGATCTAGGTCAGTAACAGTGAGGATATTACAGTATACCAGGGGGCTAAATCTTGAAAGTTAAGTAAAGAATCTTTTCCATTAACATCCTCAAGCAACCATACGCCTTTTTGAGACCATGGGTCCTAAACAAAAGATTTACTACCTGATAGTAAGTTGAGATTTCGCCACACAGGAGTGGTTTTGTGCCATCTTTGTGCCATTTTAATACCCATAATTGCTCTCGATCATTCTAAACCTTTGTGTCACTATGCCAAATGTAGGAGACACTTTATGAGGGATCCCAGAAAATAAAACCCTTGCAGTCTGATTGGCCATCCAATTAGTTATGGCACTCACTGTATAGGGTTTAGTTTCACAGGCCTAGCTCTTACTCTTGCTTTATGAATGATTTAAAGTGATAACTACATAGGGATTCTATATGAACTATTTAAACCCATTGCCTGCTTAAGGCTAGAAGGTCAAGCATGATGGGAAATAAGAATTAGCATATTTAAATACCACTGGGCCATCAATAAATTATTCTCTCTATGTGGCTTTTTCTCTCATTTTCTGTCTGTTTCGCTCTGCCTGTCTGATGGTCTCTAACTGTCGACCTGTCTCTGTCTATCTGTCATAACATAACATAACATCATAATATCATAACATATGGCAAGGTGGCAGCATACAGATGGCAGCCTCATTGCAGCATCAGTCCATTTTATGTGGACATGCAAATACGGGTTTGTGCAATATCTTTCTTGTATATATTATAAAAAAAAGGGGGATGTGGACAGAATTTCTATCTATAAACTCATACAGTGTGTGCATGAAAGAAAACCCAATGCATTTTTAAATATGTAAATATGTGCTAACATATTTATAATGTTTAAATACATGAACTTAAACATATACATGAATCATCAATCATATATCATGGGTGTATATGGGGCAACAAACTAAAACATGTTTTTACTTCCTGAGGATACAGAGAATCTTGCTCTATCTGACTCTGTGTGTGTGTGTGTGTGTGTGTGTGTGTGTGTGTGTGTGTGTGTGTTAGAGCTTAAAATAGAGCTTGAAAGAGCCTGTCTGCAGTAAGTGCTGGGGAACATGTCACATTTCAGCAAATAATCAGCAGTCTTCAATAGACGCTGGGTCAAGAAGGTTTATCTGCTTGGCGCAGATACAACTCTGTGTTCAAAAACCTCTGTGAACATTAAAGAAAGTATCTCAGAAACAATGTTAATATAACTGATGTGTCCGTAGCCTGTCTGATCATTTTTATATATATATATATATATATACAGTATATACCACCTCCATAGTTAAAACCTGTCTTGTTTTTGGTTATAGAAGAGAGAAAGAGACTGACAGAAAAGAGTAAACCAGGCAGAGGGGAGGAAAGAAACCAATGTGTTTTCTTTATTCCATTATTTCCATTTTTTTTCTTTCTTTCTTTCTTTCTTTCTTTCATTCTTTCTTTCTTTCTTTCAATGTGTTTTCCTTTGAAATACAATAAACTGTAATGTTCTGTCTTTAGCAGTGGATCCATACTGTGTTTGGATCGAAGTGATGTGATGTAGGGAGTAATAAAGAAAATAAAATAATGTTAATATGGTTTTCATAGATGTTCGAACAACACACACACACACACACACACACACACACACACACGCACACGCACACACACACACATGACAGTAGCTATTATAGCCAGGAAGCCTTTTTTCAGGTCCAGTGAATGTTAGAATTAGTATCATTAGTGGACCAAAGGCAATATAATAAAATCAATATCTTTAGTAGCAAGAAGAGAAAATCAATGACTTTATATTAGAAGGTCATTTGTCTTTAGAAGCAGCGCACTGGCAAATGGTAGCCAATCATGATCAATGGGATCCTCCACCTGGCCAATAATAATCTAAGTTATGGAGACTCTAACTAATGAGAATCATTGGCATCTAGTAGTGAGTAACCAATGGTAATGCTTAAATTTACTCGGGTGCAGATAATGGCCATGCTGTGTTTTTGACTGGTGAAGCCTTGGTGGACTAAAGTTGGTCGACAATGTAATATGGATTTTAGATTGAAAGATAAATATCGGACAAAAGAACTGGACAAAAGACTGTGACATTATGGTTCCTTTTTGACCTCCATGTTACCCATGTTTAAACTAACAACAAAAGATAAAAGATAAACAGAAACTCGCTGTCCCAGACCAACTTTACCTTACTGTCCCAGTATATAGGCTTTGAAAAGATAAATGGAAACTCTTTGTCCCAATAATGCTTTAAAAATACCAACTTTAGCCCACTATTCCAATACGTATAGGCTTTAAAAAGACAAACTTAACATCACAAAACCAGAGTGTATATGACACTGCTTAAACATGTTCGCCTTCTCTCCACACACCAAACGTGAACACACACACAAATGCATGCATACACATAGACGTACCTACACTTACAGTATATGCAAGCAAACACACAGGCACAAACACCTATACACACACATGCCAGAATTTGTATACACACACTGTCACATACAAAGGTTGTGGTTCCTCTTTCTCCAGTTAGAATATTTTGAATAGGGAAAATAAGCCGTTCAATGTAAAGAAATTACAATAAATCAACCCAAATCATGCCTGGAAATGGCTTCAATCTCCAGTTCCTTTTGTTTCCCCCCCCCTTTTTCTTCTTTCTGTTTTTTTAACCTAATTGATTAAACCGCACGAACACTTTAGGAAAACCTGCCAGCACCTTAGGAGAACATGCACACGCTTAATTAAATTATATGCATGCTTTAATGAATTTGTACGCACGTGGTGGCAGCAACTCCTGTGACATTTTGTAGCCCATGTGCCTGTTATATATGCATCGTTTACATGCTATGCTATTTTGTGCGCAGCAGTTAATACATCATCACTATAAAACACATTTTCTCTTGCAGGCTTCACAGAATATCTTCATGTTACATTAGAAGCTGAGTGAGGCTCTCTTTCCTGACAGTGATTTCATTTCCATATAAAATCATCTTTTCTTGCTTCTGATACTGAGTTTTATAAGGAGTTTTTTTTTGTTATTAGTAGTAATCATTAATATCATCCACTGGATTACACTAACTCAGGAGTGAAATCTGATTACCTTTTGTTACTTTTAGATTACTTTTAGATTAGAGCATGCTGTTAAACTTGATTACAAATACAGTCATTATCATCTGTAATATACTGAACCTAAAATGGCCTTTTGTGTCCATACTCTCACAACCTAAATTAATTTATCCATCCATATATTTTACTAATGTCAACAAATTTTAATTTTAATTTAATTTATTATATAAAATATATATGCAATCTGATGATTGTCTTTTTTCTTATAATTGTAATGATTACAGTTACCATTTTATAATTACATCATTGTAATCCCATCACATGTGATCCATTACTTTCCAACACTGCACACACACACACATACGCACACAGGCACACACACACACACACACACACACAGATACACACGGACATACTCGCATTCACACAGCGTGTCGCAATGTTGTCAAGGTTAAAGACATTGCCCTGACATCAGCTTCTCTGTTCACCTATGGGGCCCGACGCAAGCAATTAAAATCACACTCACACACACACAGTTTTGAGGGTGAGAGAGAGAGAGACTCCATACAATGCAAAACATACACAGACAGGAAAGTGTGCACACGCACACACACACACACACACACACACAGTCATTAGGAGCTTTTAACCTCTGCAGAATTGCCATAGGGCACGAGAGAGAGAGAGAGAGAGAGAGAGAGAGAGAGAGAGAGAGAGAGAGAGAGAGTATTGTAAACATCAGCTTCAGCTTTATACTAGGGGCCCAAACAGTATTCAAAAAGTATTCAAAATTTGTTAATCAAAGTATTTGAAATTTGTTCATATGATTTCTTAACATGCTGATTTATCAACACGCTAATCATGATTAAGATAATACACCTTGTGGCATTTACTATCTCAGTATATGCGTCACCTCACTCCTCGCCACATCTCCGTCTTACACAGTCACAGTAAAGATCTTTGTCAAGAGTATTATGGCACATAATGTCTGAAAAATGTTTTCTTCTAACCCTAACCCTAACCCTAATGTTTACATATGTAAAAAACATAAAATAACATAACATAAAAAACATTAGAAAGCAATAAATATCAGTAACTAGCTCCTCGGAAAGAGTTGGCATAGCAACCTTTGCATAAAAAGAATTATCGTCATGGCTAGAACTCGTCTTTGGACAGTTAGATTGCTTGGTTCAAAATATGTGTAATAATTAACAATTAGAAACAGCTAATTATCTATTACTGGATGTCTGTTACCTAATCATGATAAAGAATGAATCATAATTTCTTTATTATTTCAGTGTTTATTATGAAGTGTTAACCAATACAGAAGGAAAGCTCTCCACACATGAATTTATTTAGCTAGTCTTTATTTAGGAAGTGAGACGAAATGCCCAGTGTTGTCTTTGTGCTTTACATTGCCTTTCAAACCGCCACTGGAGGTCCAAAAAACCCCAGAAGAAGAACTCAAAACAAAGCAGGAAGTTCCAGAAATATTCATCATCATCATCATTTTCATTCTTTACAGTTCCGTAGAAATAATCGGACTCCAAAGTCACATCAATGTTTATTTACAAGGCCTCTCGCCGCAAAATAGTCGAGTTTTCATTCACTCTAAAAAAAAAGATGTGGTGAAGATGCACATACGAATATGTCGAAAATGTTAAAGGTGTTAAATTTACACAAGATTGCTAACACCGTGTGTCATTTTTAACATATTTGTACAGTATGTGCATGTAAGGACAACACAGCCTGTGTCGTTTCAGCATATCTTTTCTTTGAGTTTTGATTCATCATAGTAGAAAAAGGAGGAAGAGGTTGATATTTCTACATACAAGGCATTGTCTACCTGAATCTAAACTCTTTCATTGTGCTACTATCTTTGAATAAAAAGTTGAAAGATATAATTCGTAAGAGGAAGTGCTTTTATATAATAATAAGTAAACTAGCTTGTGGCTATAGTAGGCTACAGTAGATCATAGTAGAATCTAAGTGTTCATCGATGCGCTCTGGTGCTGAAATATTGACTGAGACAGAACAAGTTTCTTCTCTTCTCTCCCACCAGTTCTTATAATTGCAGTGGGAAAACCACAACAACCTCACAGAGCCAAAGATGGAGGAGAGAAAAACAGTCTTATTTTCAGAGGGACGCACATGAATTTTTGAAATCGTCCTGTGGGTTTGGAATGAGTATCGTTGGCTCTAAAGAGACGAAATGTAGTTGGTGAATTAATGCGCCATGTAAACCAAACGACCAAAACTGGAATTATGAGGTTTGCAAATGCCCGCAGTGACAGAAGCAACGTCCAGACTGTGAGTAAACCCAGCTGAAGGAAAGAGATCACTCCTCCTGCAAGTTTGATTTCAAAAAAACTTACAGAGGGATATTTCTACTTCACCACTAAAAAAAAACCTCTGAAGACTTCTGAAGCTCAATGAACCCCACTTTGAGGAATGATCCTCCTGTCTAGGTGTTGTAAGGTTGTCTGTTTCAGATATCCTATGGGAAAATCTATTATTTTAGAAGCACAAAACTGGAACCAGGACAGAAAACTACCTAAAACCACCATTAACTCTTGTTCTGTGTTTGTGTTCCCGTCAGTGTTTCAGCACCAGAGGCCTACAGTAGTACCCTCTACGTTCTACGATATTTTAGAATAATAATACGAGGCAGGCAGTGCATAAACCATGTACAAAAAGACCCCTCCCTACCCAACCCAGAGCCCTCCATCTAAAGGAGTTGTGGCATGTGTGCGAAATCCCTGGAAGCCCCAACAGTTCCTAATGCCAACGGACATAACTGTCAGCAAGCTAATGATGCCAAGGTACAGTTATAACTAGGAAGCAGAGGTTTGGGATAATATTACGTACTAAATCAGCGGAGGGAACAGAAATATGGATCTTTGACTCTCTGCTCCTTGTAGCATAGATCTGATCTTTCTATGGCTGTCCCAACAGAGAGGAATCACAAATACTGAAGCACTAAGTCACTGGAGACTAAAACAACAAAGTCCCAAAGAACCCCATCAAAGCAACGTCACAATTCTTGTAAATATAGGGCTCTAACCCATCCATCCATCCAAGTTTAACACTAAATTGGTTTGCTAACTCCCTGAAATTTAATTTATTTCTCATAACTACATAGAATAGTGGTACTTGACAAAATCAGTATCATAGCAGTTATGACTCATGTTTCTTCAAAAATATCATGCATTATTGCTCTATCGGTTATGAATGAAATATTGCCCAAGAAAGAAATTTGCTTAATTTGCCTATATCTAAGAAGTTTGGCAAAATATCCCAAAGAGTCATAAAATTGGCATAGATTCCATTATTAGGCTATTGTTATTTTTTGCATGCAGTAGTTTTTTATAATTAAAGTGGCGGACAAAAGTAAGAAGTTATTCAGTAATTAGAAAGTGTCAAATGCTTTGGCATATTTGTAACAAAGGCAAAAACTATAACAAATTAAAGTGCAAATCAATAAATCTACAAAAAACTTTACAAAATCAATAAATTAGGCAATAAATAGATACATAAGAGAGACTTTAAACGTCAAAGCTGAATACTGTGTGGCCCACTGGCGACAAGAATACTATTATCCAACACAAAAAAAGGAAAAAAGGTTTGACCTTTAGAGAAAAATCAAGACATTTTCAATGCCTACATCCTCATTTGAATCTTGTGAAAAGGAAAAATAAATTACATCATATTTAGTATTTAGTCTATAGGAAAACATTGTTTTTCGAGGAATACCCTGGTGGCTCAGTGGGGGGGTGGGGGGTGGGGGGGTGCAGGCCATGTGATCCTGGCCTTGGAGTCCAGTTCAGGATCCTGATCGCACATCTTCTGCCCTCTGTCTCCCATATTCCCTGCCACTTTCCACTGTGTACTGGCAATTACAGCACAAATGCCAAAAATAACCTTTAAGAAAAAAACAGCTTCAGTGTCTGTGTCCATATGTGAGTCTTGCAAAAGGAAAAAAAAAATCATGTTGATATTTCATCTGTGTGAAATGATTTTTCCACTACACAAGCGTACTATGCTGTACCTATACTTGGTTTGTTGATTATATGTTGTCTGCAGTACAGTGCGGTTATGCAAGGTCTCCCACTAGTAACATATGCAAACATATTTGGTACTGGACACACTTTCAAAGCTTGCTGCATATCCGTCTCCTATAACAGCAACAAACCTGTGCAGTGCTCCAATGGAAACCAAAGGGTGCTGATACTGTATGATACTAGGTACAGTATAGGTAAACCAGGGTACAGTGTTTTGTTTCATTGTAGAGAGCGAACACCATGTCCTTTCACTCTTCTGATGTATCTCCTTTTCTTGAGCCTTTTTGCATCCCTCTTAGTAAGTTCAGTTCAAGTTCAGTGTCAGTAAAAGCAACTTGTTCACGATGCTTTCTTAGATTCCAAATGTTTGTTTAATAAAAAACAAACAAAGCAGAAACAGCATTAAAATAATGTGAAAAAATATCATGTTAGTACTTTTGTGTTTGTGAAGGTCTGTTGAATCTCATCGCAAGAAATCAGAAGATTCGATTCATGCTTTAAATTCCAAATGTTCTCCAGTGATATAAGAGAGAGAGATGGGAGACGGCTGTGCTTTTGTGTCATTTTGTCATGGGCCAAAAAAAAAGAGTGATGAGGACAGATCTGGACGTAAATAGATCTGGATATATCTAGATGTACTGTGCTTTATTTATCTTCACAGATACTCAAACAGCCTCAAAAGGGGACTTATTTTATCAAAGCGGAAGATAAATCAATGTAAATCAAGTGTTGGAGATGTACTACGCATGATTTTACCCCGCTTCCTAGAGGAGGAAGGAGGAGATGAGGGAGGGATATGAAGGGTCTTGATAAAATGGACGCTTCTTCAATCTGTTTTTGTCCATCATTTGCCTAGTGATCCAATCAGGGAAAACAGGAGGGAGGCAGGCCAATAAAATCTGATAAAAAAAACAAACACTCTCCATCCTTATTTAATCCATCATTCCCCCAGTGAGCTGAGAGGCGAGAAAGCTCCCTTGAAGCACGCCGACTCGTAATGCTTGTTCAGGTAGCTCTTGAGCGCGAACGTCTTGTCGCACCGTTTGCACTTGTAGTGCTTGAAGGCCGAATGGGTCTGCATGTGAGCGCGCAGGTTCGACCGGTCGGCGAACGCCTTCCCGCAGTGCGCGCACCCGAACGGCTTCTCCCCCGTGTGCGAGCGCATGTGCCCCTGCAGAAGCCACGGCCGGCTGAACGCTTTACCGCACACGTCGCACTTGTGCTTGAGGTCGTGGGTCAGCAGGTGCATGGCCATCGCAGGCATGGAAACGTACACTTTCCCACACGTGGGGCACTTCTTAGCCATCTTGCTATCTATGCTCCTGTGCGTCTGCTTGTGCCGGCTGAGATTGGATGACGTGGCGTAGGTTTTACCGCACTCGCTGCAGGAATGCCTCTGGATGCTTCCTCTGGGGTTTGCCAAGGCTTTCCTTCGTGACCGTCCGTCCGTGATAAAGAAGGCATCCACCGTGTATCCCTCGCTCACGGCCGCGTCCCCGTTGATGTATCCACCGGCCGATGATGACACCTCGGACCGCGGGCTGTCCGGCTGGTCCGAGTCACCGTGGATATCGCTGTGGATATCGTTGTAGGTGCTGTTGAGTCGGTCATAGATGATTGATGAGTGGCCCGGGGAGGGAACTTTAGTGATGACGGACGACTCGCTACCCACAACATCGTCATAGGGAGACGGGCTCAGATAATCGTTGACATAGCCTGGAGAGACACAGAGAGATATAGAGATATATAGGTTAATTATTGTTCAAGGGGGGTTGATTTGAAAGTGGAAATTGATTGGTTAGAGAATCTGACAGTGTGATTCAATAGTGAAAATTTGGGCACACTTTATTTGGATAGTCCAATGTTGGTACTCATCTATCACCTATCAAATGACTTTAATGTGTCACTTAAAAGTCTACTGACTTTCAAGTGATACTCATCACTGTGTGAAAAGTAGTCTATAGATATTCAGTGTCTGGGCTTAAGGTTAATGTTAGTGTTGGGTTAATGTTTGAAAATGGGGTTAGGGTTGGGGTTAGGGTTAGGTTCGTCACCTGATAGTTGAGTATCAACATAGTTAGCTGGTCTACATACAGAAACTTAAAGGGAAAATTCACCCTTAAAAAGAATGCATCAATGTTATTCCTTTGACAGTTCAGTCTTAATGAACATGAACAAGTTTTGCCTTAAACCAGGAATAAGAGAGTCACCAAGGGTCAAAACCTGCAGCTGCTCCTTGGACAATATGTTGGTCAAAAACACTAAGAGCATCGAGGATGATTTTATACTCATCGGTTCATCACTGCTACTACTACAACGAAACAAATCTCATGTAATTGTAAAAACACAGTCCACAAAGTCAAACCCACTCACTCAAACTCATTCATTATTAAGAGAGCAGCTCCAGGTTTTGTCTCATGATAACATTACAGATCACAGCCTTGCTTCTCTGGTTTCTAAATATCGATTGGACGGCCCAAGATCATAGGAACAACATGTGGATTCTGCTTTAGTGTGGACTTTCCTTTTCACAGATTGACACTAACACACACACACACACACACACGTCCAAACAGAGACAGAGGATACAACCCTAGTCCATTCCCTAGCCCACAAAGCACAAATACTGGGTGAAAATATGTCTAAAACACAGCCATTATTGGATCCGTGCATAGAAGTAAAGAAGAAGAAGGAAAAAGCAGCAGTCGGTGTGGTATTTATAGTGCTAGTATAGTGCTTTTATGCCTTTCTCCACAGTGGGAAACCTTTATTTTTTAGAGAAGGGTTCACTGAGCACACTTGCTCTTCTTCAGCTGCACCTTTTTTGACAGTCGCACAGCTGCACACAGTCACAAGTACAACCAGTCTTCCACTGTTGGACGCTGAGCATCTCTGTTACAGCAGCTGGGCGTTCAGTGCCTTGCTCAAGGGCAAACTGACGGTACTGTACACTATCCAAGACCTTCCTTTCTCCCTCTCTGTATACTATCTCCCATTCAATTAACACTCTAACAATTTAACTTCAAATACTATGGACTTTTGAGGCAAAGTAATCAGATTAGGTCATGGAATTTAAGTAACCTAGACTCTATTACAGTTTTAAGCAGGCTGTAATCTGTAATCTGATATAAATGACATTTTAAAGGGAATCTTTTCAACCATGCAGACATTTGTGTGTGTGTGTGTGTGTGAGAGAGAGAGAGAGAGAGAGAGAGAGGGAAAGAGGGAGGGAGAGAGAGAGAGAGAGAGAGAGAGAGAGGGAGAGAGAGAGAGAGAGATGGGGGTGTATAGTCTACTCTTACAGTAGCCCCATGCAGTGAAGTATGCTCTGAAACACACTTATTGCATTTAATTGGCCAAAACCTTTCAGTCTCCTGCTCTTTCAGTCCATATATCCACACAGAGAGGCGAGGCTAAACAGGAAAAATACACAAGCAGTGTACAAATTTGCCCCCCACTCAAACCACATAATTTTTGCATCATTGTTGTCAAATGTAATCAACTATCTTGTATTTTTGTCTGCCTGCCATGATGTTAGCTGTTTCAACTTTCCCATTACTGGCTTCTGTTGTCAACAGGCTGATAACTGCAACTCTAACAGGCATAAGGAGAGATTGGTAGCGTTGCTTGCCTGTTAGCTAATACCCTGCAGATACCAAGATGGGCCATGTGGATCTATACCGATCAATAGCTCTCCATTTCAATTAGCACTCTCTGAGCATTTAGACACAGGCAGTAGAGGAGATACTATTGCTGGTAATATAATTTCATTTTGCAGTTCTGAGAAAAGCTCAGATATGAGTCGATAATATGATGGTGAGCGAAAGGGAGAGAGAACGAGAGAGAGAGAGAGAGAGAGGAAGGTAGAGCGAGAGGAAAGACAACAGGCACCGCCAGACAAGAGAGGCAGCAAGAAAGAAAGAAAGAAAGACAGAAAGAAAGAAAGAAATAAGGAAACAAAGCGAAAGAGGGGGCATGTAAGAGAGAAAGTGATGTTATGCTAATGAATCATCTAAATACGTTGATTATTTCTGTTTTGATGGTTTGGCAATACTGTTTTTACAACCTCATGCCAATTAAACACTTTGAATTAAATAAACATTTCGAATTAAATTTAGACAGAGCAATAGAGGGGGATAAAGAAAATGAAGGAAATAGGGAGGGAGGGAGAAAGAGAGAGAATCATGAATCATGAATATTCGATCACTGCACTTCTGGAACAAAGTACTGTAACTGGCTGGTTATGCAAGTGTGTGTGTGTGTGTGTGTGTGTGTGTGTGTGTGTGTGTGTGTTTTATAGAGCATGAGTAATGTGGTTGAAACATGATCAAGTGCTCATTTTTAACCCTGTTTCAACCAGGTAAGTCGACTAAGAACAGCGCTGGCCGGGGGGAAGCTGCACAGCTTTACATTCATGTTAGGGTTGAGTTGAGGGTTCAGTGCCTTGCTCAAGGGCTGTTTGACAGCAGTTGTTGAGGAAGAGGAGGCTGTTACTCATTTGTTTTCCCCACCCACATTTTCACAGCCGGCTAAGAGAATTGAACCAGTGACTTTCCAGGCTGCTGCCACCTGTCACTCTCTCTCTCTCTGTCTCTCAACCTCTCTCTCTTTGTTTTTATGTGTGTCTCTGTCAAGCGCTTTGTCTCTCTGTCTCTCTGCACTGTCTCTGCTTCTCTCCGTCTCTCTCCATCTGTCCCGGTCTCTCTCTCGCTGTGTCAACTCAATTCAAAGAAAATTATTCATTTCAAAGAGCTCTATTGGCATTGGAGCTGTAAGCTGTTGCTAAATGCACACATAAAAGATTAAAATACTCTGCCAATCTATCGCTATCTGTCTCCTATGTGTCTTTGAAATAGAGCGAGAATTAGAAAGAGAAAGAGTAGGAGGGCTGACAGAGAGAGAAAACCTACAAGGTACAATTTAATATTTGATCCAACCCAGCAGTAACTGACACACACTTGTGTGCTTTGGACACTTGTAGGTCGCTGGCTGCTCCCTGTGTATGTGTGTGTGTGTGTGTGTGTGTGTGTGTGTGTGTTGTAACGCTGTGCACTCAGCTGTGCAAGCTGCCTGGGAAATGTGCCGAGTTGACAGAAACACAGCAGTGCGTTTCTGTGTGTGTGTGTGTGTGTGTGTGTGTGTGTCTGTCTGAGCATGTCTGAGTGTGTCTGTGTGTGTGCAACAAGCTACAGTTGCTACAGTCAAAGCTCTTGTTATATTTATATCTAGGGATAGCAGCCTCACTCTTTACATGTTAGCTGCACTGCTGCTGCACTGTTCCACCAGATATTGTTACTGTTATTGTTATTATTGCATTGAAAGTCTTCACCTCGTCCTGAAGGAGGTGAACATTTGCAGATGCCGAAAACTGTAAACCCTAACCCTAACATGAACCCTTCCATCATCCATGTTCACCTATACATGTGAAAAACACCAGGCTGTACTAATAGTGTTTTACACCTCTCCCTGTTATAATAGAACCAATAGAACCAAGGTTGATACCGGCATTAGAGTCCTAACCCCTAACTGATGAAGGTCCTGTTAGAGGAGGAAGGGTTCCCCTGGTTTTCAGAGAACACAACAACCTTTAAGAACAAATTTAAGACTGTCAGAATCCGTTCAGAAACACTGAGCAAGGAGCAGACGGTGCTGGGAGACTTCCAGGAGCCTTATGCAGTACGGAATACAACATATTTTGTCTGACATTTCTTTTTTTTTTTTGAAAGGTCACATTTTTATTTAGGTGGTTACACATAAAAACTGTGCTGCCTAGCATCCATGATACATGGGCAATACTGTCAGGCAATATAGTAGATGAACAATTTTATCAATACTTTATCAATACAAATTCCTATGAAAGTTTTAAGCAATATTGTCCATCTCCGTTGACTCAACACTGTATGCTGCCCATGTATCCCCATTCTAAGGACCATGATACATGTAGATGGGCAATATTGCCTAAATCTTGGAAAGTGATTGGCAGCTGCATGGGACAAACTCATTTGAATAACATAGTGGGCAATAGAGCAATAGAGAGTCCCATGGCATATTTGTGGCAATGACATAAAGACATAATTAATTAGCATAATTTATTTGAATGTGATGTCTGGCTCCCTAGTGGATCAGCTGCCTTCATCTCTTCTGTGGAGAATAATTTTAGGCTACTTGGCTTGCTAGTTAATGTTAGCAACTGTATGTATTTGTTGTCTTCCGATCATAAAACTATTTAGATGTATATATCACCATAAATAACATATCGCAGCAGTCCATACAAACTAAGAGATGATGAACCAGAAGTACTTTTTTCCATTGTGTGGTGTCATCAAAATTAATTTGCATACAAAAAGAGGATTATGAGAGTGTGAAAAATCAAAGCCAAAATGTGACGATTCGTACTTATAAGTTAAATTTAAACACTAGTAAAATGTTTCCTTTCCTTTTATTAATTGGGTACTGATCAGTAAAGAACAGGTATAATGTGTAGAAAATGATTTTTACCACCCTGTGATAAAGTTTGATGGCATACAGGTATAGAGGAGTGAAATCATCTCTTACTCTCATCCAGCTGACTGACCTGAATTTGGCTCTTGAAGCCTACGGTGCTGTAGCAACAAAAAACTGTCAGTAATGTTTGCAAAAATACTCATCTATGTTAGGTGCAGCAGGGTGGCACAGCAAGCAGGGAGGCAGACAGAGCCTGGGTTCAACCCCTGTGTCATCAAGCATCCACCCTGCTGCTGAGCCTTTAGGCACAACACTGAATCCCTACCAGCTCCAGGAGTGCTGCTCTGTAACTGACCCTGACCTCTGACCTCTGACTTCCCTGTGGAAGTGATCAAGCGAAAAGGGAATTTCCCTACAGTGATCGATAAAGTATCACACATTACATCACATTATGTTACTTGAAAACGATGCCTATGTATTATAGCTTTCAGAGTTTAATGGGTTGGGATTTCATGGTTTCAGTGGGCTAAAATTGTGGGTTTCAATTAGTTGTGTATCTGTCTGCCATCTTTCCTGTCTGTCTCTGCTGTTAAATAAAGCAGAAATGCCTTGAAAACAATCTTTGTAAAAAGGGTTTGACAAGAAGCTCTGTGATTCATGTATTTTTGGGTTGTTGACAAGAGTTTGACACCCCACACCCCCTTCCTCCTCCTTCTGAAACATCCTATGCTATGACTAAGACTTTTAATTTGGGGATAAAAACCCCTAAGGATATGTGGCTAACTTTGTGTGTGTGTGTGTGTGTGTGTGTGTTACTAACCTTTGTCATGATGATGGAATCGCAGACTAAGCTCCTCTCTTCTGCCATAAGAGCTCTCCAGCTCCGCAGCCGAAAAATCATCCAACTTCACTTTCTTCACCAAGAAAGACCGAGGCATGATGGTACAGTGTTGGTACCAATGCACATAGACACACACACACACACTCTCTCTCTCTCTCTCTCTCTCTCTCTTTCTATCTCTCTCTCTCACTTACACACACACACACACGCACACACACACACACACACTCTTCCAACTCACCCCAAACCTGAGCAAAAACAACCTGAAGGTGTCACCTTAATCACCTGTCTTTCCAAATACTTCCTGGTTTCAACTACTTGAGGTGCGCTTGTTTCATCTTATCAAACACTCAAACAGCCTCGAAAGTGGAGACATGGCTTTTAAGATCAGATAAACCAAGCGCTCCTGACGTGTCTAGTTATCTTGTTTCAGTATCTAAGCATAATTTTTTTTTTTGCTCAGGTTCGTCACATACAGACACACTTTCTGTGTGCATGGAAATAGTCTTTTAGTCTTTTTCCCCTCCGACACCACTCCACTGGAACACTTGTGGAGCTCCGAAAGGTCAGAAACGAAAAACAAAAGAAAAAAATAAAGGGTAATAAATCAGTTTCTTTGTTTGTAAATCAGTTCCTGTATGGCTATCGCCCCGGCAACATGGAGGACTGAAACTCCAGTAAAAAATAACAGCCGTGTTGTCTTGTTTGTTTGTTTGTTTTTTATTCCATTGCTTCAAACAGAAGAAGACGAATTCTGTCGCTCCAATGAGAAACCGTTGTCGGTAAGCACGCGGACAGCTCCCAGCAAACAGTTCCTGGCTCCTCGCGTGCAGTCAGTCTCGTGGTTTCAGCACCGGACAGCTCCCCTTTTTTTACCAGCGCGAGCCTCCGTTTTCTCTCTCTCTCTCTCTCTCTCTCTCTCTCTCTCTCTCTCTCTCTGTGTGTGTGTGTCTCAACCGTTTCTCCGCGTGCTGCTGTCCCTTCAGCACGAGAGCAGAAAGGAGAGGTGAGGAAAAAGGAAGAACCAAAAATAAAACGTAAAAAAAAAAAAGACGACCGGTTTGTGTCGTTATTCCTCCACACAGTTCTACACGACGGTGAAACGGCACTGGGATCCGAGATTTTGGTCCGTTGGGAGCGAAACACACTTCGGGGAAATTCCCACGCAGGGAATCAAAACAATCTGTATAAACCTTTCAAAAAGAAAAGAAAAGAAACTGTTGGATGTGTCAACACCATAAAAAAGGGGGTAAAAAGCGAGAGAAAGACAGGTAACGGTCAGAAAGAAACGAAGGTTAAAGGGATGCAAAAAGACAACCGTTGGAATCCGGGAAACCGTTTGACACCTCCGGAATGAGACTTCTTCTCTTGGGGAAAACACCAGGCGAAAATTGCATCACAGTCCCTTAAAAAACGTCAATATTGCTCAAATATTGTTCAAAAACTGTTCACTTGGAAGACCAGTTGGCGTGTTGGTTTTATCTCTCTTTTCCCCCGTTGCTCTCTCTCTCTCTTTCTCGCTCTCTTCCTCCTCTCTTGTCCTCCTCTCCTCCGCTTTCTCTCTCTCTCTCTCTCTGTCTTTCTCTCTCTCTCTCTTTTCCTCTCGGCGCGTGCGGAGGTGCGGGTCTTTCTGAGGCGCGAGATCAGCTGTTGCGGCTTTATAGGACGAGAGAGAGAGAGAGAGAGAGAGAGAGAGAGAGAGAGAGAGAGAGAGATGGAAGTGCTTAATTTTATCCATCAGAGGAAAAAAAAAAAAAAAGAGCATCTTGTCTTGTGGGACCAGCAGCAGCGCGCGGTGATGGCCGGGGAGGAATTTAATGACGTAGTTTTGCGGGCGCATTCTCACTGATTTTCTGGCATTGAAATGAAAGAAATTAAAGGTTTGTTTTCGTGGTTTTCCAAAGTGGGGTCCGGGGACCATTGGGGATCCTCAAGATGGAAATAGATTAGGAGCAATAGCATCAAGAAACAATAGGCTATTGTTGGTCATAATTGTCAGCAAAATTGCAAATCAAAAAGTAGCCAATGTATCCATTGACTTTTTGGCGGAAACCTAGAAGTGTATTCTGATCTGATTCTGTCATATTTTCAGCATATTATCACCATTTATCCAGAGTGACTTGAAAACAAGAGTAGAATAAACTTAAACTTCTAGATCACCAAAATTACAAGACCAATAGTTCACTGACAGTAGGCTATTCTTGTGAATGATGAAAGAGGAAAATACATAAAATAGGAGGTAAGGAGAGACATACGGAAGATAGAAGATGTGACTTTTTTGTAAGGAGTAGTACATGTTATAGAAACATTGTTGCTTCAAGACAAAAAACAAACAAGAAAAAATAAATTCGCCCTCCCTCCCAGTGATTTGCAGCCTTTCTGAGGGACTGACAACCATCAAACCAACCAGTAAAAACCAACTTGTTGTGGCCCCGAACATACAGGTCAATGCTTTTACATCACACCCCAGTCGACCAATGGAGTTCCCTTTATGCAAATCCCTGCTCCTCCGGAGCCAATAGGCTTGTCCTTATGTAAATCTGTACTCGTCATTAGCCAATGGTTTTTATTTTATGCAAATGAGGTGTGTGCTGAAAATTAGAAGGTGTTTTTACTGAATGGTCTCTTGCAGAGCCAGAGAGAGAGAGAGAGGGAGAGAGAGAAACAATTTGAGAGCATCTCAGTGCTTTGTGTTACACAATGCACATTTTTTGTTTTCCTTCACCAGCTGTGCACGTGGAGTGTGTGTGTGTGTGTGTGTGTGTGTGTGTGAGAGAGAGAGAGAGAGACAAAGAGAGATGCTGCAGTATGCATGGGCGATGCACTGTTTTGGCATTTCAGCACACACTTTCTAGTAGGCATGAGCCAGTACAGACAAGACACACTCATACACACAGACTTCCCCCTTTTTTACTCACAAGCAACAGACAGAGACGCACATGTGCACACAAATATACACACAGTCCCACCCCCATACAAACGCACACAAACAAAGCAGGCAAGATAGTGAGTGATGTAATTCACTGACGTGTCTGTTTATGTAAGGTCTACCCACTGAGGCCTTTGGAGTGAACCTGTTTTTATAGCTCATTGATAAATGAGAGAGAGAGAGAGAGAGAGAGAGGAGAGAGAGAGAGAGAGAGAGAGAGAGAGAGAGAGAGAGTCTGTGTGTGACAGCATGTGATTTTTTAAAACTCTATTGATGGCAGCTTGTGAGTCTGTGTGTGTGTGTGTGTGTGTGTGTGTGTGTGTGTGTGTGTGTGTGTGTAGGAGGGGTGCAGAATATTGCTTTAACTCCATGTATACATGCTTTCTATCTTTCTGTCTGTCTGTCTGTCTCTCTTTAGGTGTTTATTTGATCAATAGCCCCATTCTGTATTGCTGTACGGTGCCATCTGTTGAAACATTGCCACCCAAAACCCCCTACTGGCTTTGCTTATGTGTTGATTCATTGAAAAGGTTTGTTTATGTTGCTAAAAGTTGTAACATTTGAAGTAAAACAGTGGGCAGCATGGCGATGTAGTGAGCAGGGAGACCATCCGTCAAGTGGATGACCAGGTTCAAACCCTCATGCACCCACCCTGCTGAAGTGTCCTTGAGCAACACACTGCATCCCTACCAGCTGCAGGGCTGCTGCTCTGTAGCTGAGCCTGACCTCTGACCTCCCTGTGGAGGAAGGCAAGAGCAAAGACAGTTTCCCTACAGGGATCAATAAATCACACTACTATTGGACCCATATTTTGAGTTAAGAATATATGTTACCAAATATATGATACCAAAATAAATTACAGATTCAGTGCTTTCAAAAATAACTCTAAATAAAATAATTTTAAGTTTGGAGTTGGGGTTGAAAATTCAAAGTTTTACAGTCGCATGCACTGTCCACACAGGTTTGATCCACGTGGCAGACTATGTGTCCATCAACAGCCATGTGCCCTTGAGCAAGACACTGAACCGCTACCGGCTCACTCATTGTAACTGGAACTAAATGCCTAAAACATAAATGAAAAATAAACAGACTTTATGTACCAAAAGGTGTACCAAAAGAGATTACATGACCCATGGTACAGCTAGCGTTACCATTCTCTCTTTAGCACTAAAAAGTGATTAATCCTTTCTACTCATTTTACAGTCTGTGGACTAAAGAGAGAGACAAATATGGAAAAGGCATCATGGCTAACATCATGATGGGCCAACAAAAATGCAAAAAAAAAGATGTTTAGATTTGGTTCAGTATGAATCCAAAAATACATAGTTTGGAAGAGAATCTGTAGGCGGAGGACGAGTGTTTTTTCTCACTTGCTGTAGCTCTCTGCGGCGATCAGTGACGCACCAGGAAGTGTCCATTCTATCCAGTCTATTTCTATGGTGGTGAAATTGTCCACTCCTCGTTATTTTTCCCTCTAGCCCGGGAGTGCAGCTATACTGCTGAGCTCAGCGAAATATGGCTCTGAGTGTGTGTGTGTGTGTGTGTGTGTGTGTGTGTTAGAGAGTGTGTGTGTGCGGAGACTGTGGGGACATGCGGAGACTGGAGACTCATTAGCATAATAATAGACTTGGATGCACGTAGACAGACAGGCGGTGTGTGTGTGTGTGTGTGTATGTGTGTGTGTGTGTGTGTGTGTGTGTGTGTGTGCGTGTGTGTGTCCTGTCAGGAATCACAATCAGAGGTCCTTGTTGACTTTTCATTCCTCTGTCTTTTAAAGAGCTATTCAAATGACAGGGTTTTAAATAAAAATCTATTCAAATAGAAGGGTTTTACATATTAAGTAATATCCAGATGAAAGGGTTTGTAAACAACAACTGACAGAGAGCGATATAGAGCAGGAGAGAGGAGAGAAACAGAGGGGAGGGGGGGAAGAAAGAGAGAAACAAAGAGAGAGGGAGAGAAAGAGAGGTAGAGAATGCACAGAGAGAAAAATAAAGAGAGAGAGGGGGAAACGACTTATAGAGGACAAATGGAAGGTCAAATGGGGTTTTGAATGTGTAGAGAGAGAGAGAGAGAGAGAGAGAGAGAGAGAGAGAGAGAGAGAGAGACATAGTCCGCAGTAACATGACTGTCACAGTGGGTAGATAAAGGTAGTGATGGACAACGCTGACTTTGATTTCAACCAATACACATCTATCATATTAATCTGTTGTTGTAACACCTGTCTGCAAATGAAGTCCATAAGTAAAAGCATCAAGTCATTCATCTATTCATCTACTCGTCCAATGTCAATACTTGTGAGTAAGGCAATTCATGTTGATTTGATGTTGACGATGGTGTATCATGCAGCTATTGTATCAACGCAACGCAACGCAACGCAACGCAACGCAACGCAACGCAACGCAACGCAACGCAACGCAACGCAACACAACGCACTAGTACTGCCAAAGCATGAAAATGATAAGTCAAATCCTGGCCATTAATTATTGTCGCTGTCCAGTGAAAACCCTTTTATATCCTAAATGTCAACTTTTCAGGAACTAAGAAAAACAGCCTTGGTTTCAGATTGACCACCATGTATTTTAGTATTTTATAGATTTTGTGATTATTTTCTTCTCTTTTCTTTGTTTTTGTTTCATCCAATGGGTTTTGAAAGGGTTTCATAAGCCCAATTTGTCGAAGAAGTTTCTCAACCCACAGAAGACCATGTCATCCTTCAGTTGATTTTAAAACATGAAAATCACCAAAATCGAAGTACAGAACATGACGGAACAAAATAAAGAACAACAGAAGTAAGTAGATCAGAGCAGAGCAGAACAAAACAAAACAGAGCCTAATAAAACACAACAGAGAAGAATAGAACAGCATATCACCACTAAACATGTCATGTCCATGTCATTAAGATACATATATGACCCTGCGTGTGTGCTATGAATATGTATGTTGTATGTATAAGATGTGACCCTGGACATTAATATGTATTGGGTGGTAATGAGGCGAATGGGCAGATCAGATGGGTCCTTTTTAACTGGTCACATGTGGCTCATTAGGAAAGGGCCGTACAAAGCACCTGATACCCTCAAGACTACGGCACCCCAGGAATTATTTTATGTAATTTCTGCTTTTATAGACAGTGGAGAGAGACGGGACAGATGAGAGAGAGAGGGGAGATGACTAGACAAAAGTTTTCTCACCTCCCCTCTCTCTCTGATGTGTGTTCAAATCTGACAAAAGTCGGATTTGAACCCATATCACAAGTGTTTGGTAGCCTACTGAACCACCAGGAAGGGGACAGGGTGGCACATCGAGTACAGAGACGGTCCTTCACCTGGAGGAGGTTCAAACCGGAGGGTCAAACCTTTCCTTGAGCAAGACAATGAATCCCTACCAGCTGCAGGGGCGCTGCTCTGTAGCTGACCCTGACCTCTGACCTCTCTGTGGAGGAGGGGAAACAAAAGCAGAATTTCCCTACAGGAATCAATAATGCATCCCATTATTTTTACATTTAGGAGAAGTTTAGGAGAGTCTAACTTTAGGTGATGATACACAGGAAACATTTGGAGCTATCAAAAATGGGCACAGTATTGTCTCTAGCAGGGATGGGAACTAACCCTAACCAAAATCATTTTGGATAACATAGTGGGCTACAGAGCAATGTTGCTGGTTCTAATCATAATTGCGATGACAGCCTCAAATTATTTCTCATGAAACATGAGTTTAAGGCAGACAGACAAGCATAGAGGTAGACAACACAGAGACAGATAGAGAGCAATCGAGACCTATAGTTGGGTCCATATTAACTAGTCACATGTGGCTCATTATAGTAGGGTGATATGAGACAGCTGATACCCTCTAGACTTGCGGACATCTATCTACAAAGAGTTATGCCACTGAAATTAGCTAGCCCCCATTCCCAGTTCCTCCTCGAAGGATATACCATGAGCTTATTGCCACACAACAAATACAATTCCAGCCAGTTAGCATGGGATTTGAATATTGATGTCTATAGACATGTAATTATTGACCTCAGCAATGTTGATATTAACATGATTAACTTAAAATGTTAAAATTCGTTGCCAAAATTGTTTTCCACATTGCCTCAAATTGTATGGCTTTATGTTGCGGCTTTAAGACAGACAGAGAGACAGACAGACAGGTAAACAAGCAGAGAGACAGAATGAGTGATAGACAGGCAGAAAGATAATTGGGTCCATATAAACTGAGCCACCTGATACCCCCAGACTTCAAACAAGTGATGATACATGAACCTTTTGTAGCAAATTTGTAGCAAATTTGTAGAAGGAAGATCTAAGGTCAGCATGTTGACTTTGTGAATATAAGAGTTATATGCCAGTATCTTGAAAGTATAAATGTATCAAGGGATTGAAGCCAGAAGGGCTTACAGTCTAGGCAAAATGTACACACATCTTTTGGATATGCATAAAAGCAACAAAATTATAAACACTTTGATGCCCTGAACATTTTCAGACTTGGAGCCATCTCAAAATCACCACGTAATCACCACAAATTCAATGATACTGTGCAAAGAAATGCAATGAAATTGCAGTTTTAAGAGAGCCAATAACATTGCCATTATACTATCTATGACAGTCAAACACAGAAATCCAAGAAATGCACTTCTCCTTGATAGTGCAAGGACTTTTATTATTAAACTGGGAACAGATTATTCAAAATGAATCTCCACCTCTGTTAGAAAACTTTCTCATACTTGAGATCTAACTTGTTGGTGTTCATTCTTCAGTCTCCATAGTGACAGAGAGCTGTGCTCAGTGATGCTTTAAGCACCTGCAGTGCCCAGACATCCTTTCTTTGCCACATTTCAAAAGCTCAAGTGATAACTGACTTGCTGGGGGAAGGATGGGCCACACAAACCCAATCTGCCGGAGATGGCACTGTATGTTTGGAGCCACGTTTAGTCCCCAATACTATCTGCACAGCTCTCTTGGCGTGCGGCACCAGACCGTCCTGGTGAGAGGGATTTCATCCGTTTTTCTGCCCTTTTTGTGAAGAGTTCAAGCTGTACCGTGGTGACCGATGTCCTCATGGCTGCTGATGCGACCATACAATAGAATGATAAGGCACTCCAGGTGGGAAATTATCTCCTGGGAAATCCCTTCTGGGGCTCGCACAAGCAACAGAAATAAAACATCCAGGCCCCTCTCTTGAGCTTTTGAAATGTGACAATAAGAAAGGATGTCTTAAAAGCATCGCTGGTTAGCACAGCTCTCTGTCAGTGTGGAGGAGACTGGAGAATGAACACCAGCAAATTAGATAGCTCTCAAGTATGAGAAAGTTTTCTAACAGAGGTGGGGATTCGTTTTTGAATAATCTGTTCCCTGTTTCATAATAAAAGTCCTTGCACTGTCGAGGGAAACTGTAGTAGTTGGATTCTGTTTGATTGTCATAAATGGTAAATCAGCAATGTTCTCAGTTCTCTGCAATTTCACTATATTTTTGTACACAGTATCATTGAATTTGCCATTACATAATGAGCTGAACATCTTCTGATGTTGTCGTACCATTATTGTATTCCCTAGCCATCAAAATATAGGTGTAGAGACATTTTTTTTTCAGTGCTGTCATTTTGCCATTTGCTGGTAAAGCTCTGTAAAGAAAAGTGGCTGCTGTGGCCAATCGGTATCATCTCTGAAATAGCTCCAATTCTGAAAATGTTAAGGGCATCAAAGTGTTTGGACTACTTCTGACCTATTTCACCTGGATCATAGGTACTGGAAAACTTTACAGGAGGGCCAAAACAAAGAAACGATGTAAGCTTGCTTAAATCTAGTCATTTACTTTTAAAAAGAACTTAAACTTGACACAGTGACATTTAAAGTGTCAACCCATGAAGCATTATGAGTAGACTTAGTCTCTGTATTATTTGGAGCCATTCTGGCCTTTCTGGCTCCAACTATGTTTTTTTAGTTAGAGCTATAAGTGTGTGTGTTGTTTTACAAAATGATTTCAGCATTCAGTAAATCAATTTCCTCAAAAGCTTTTATTTGATATTTAGCTCTCATTTTTGCTCAACATGCCACATACTAATTCTGGTAGTGTAATTGATGGCCAAAGGCACTGCCAGACAGACAGACAGACAGACAGACAGACAGACAGACAGACAGACAGACAGACAGGCAGACAGACAGACAGGGGAACAGGCAGGGAGACAGATAGATATAAACAGACATATAGATAGGCCCATTTCAACTGTTTTCATATACTAGAAACTCCACAGGAGCTTTTATACCACAGAATGCATCTGTACCTGTTCACTAGTCTCCACTTTTTCCTATTACTGTATTACTTTTTGAGTGTGAAAGCCAGTTTTGTAACCCAAGACCAGGGCAAGACAGGCAGATCGCTCATTAATTCAAACACAGCAGGCTTATTAAACAGTCTGTGTTCACAGCTGGCTCACACCTGATACCTTCAATAGCCCCTTGACACCTATATCTGAAGCTTTGTGTGTGTGTGTGTGTGTGTGTGTGTGTGTGTGTGTGTGTGTGTGTGCACGTGTGTGTGCATGTGTGCGTGTGTGTGTGTGTGTGTGTGTGTGTGTGCGTGTGCGTATGCGTATGCTTGTGAACATGTGTGTGTTTGAATTTACTGTCATACACTTCTGACAATAACTGTGCTCGCTTTTGTCATTTCTTGGACATTGTTTCACCAAGTGTGGCTTGCAGCCACACTTGGTGAAACAATGTTTTTCTTTTTACAATGCAGGAAGTGTATTCCTGCAGACTGTCTCAAGTGAATAGAGCTGCTGAAAACTACAGATAGATGGGAAGTAACAGTAAAATAGATAAACAGTAAATCTGCTTAATATCCTGACAAACAAGTTATCACATCATCCTCTGGTCGCTGTGGTCAAAGCTCAGTGAGAAAAAGGCTTGACCTCTCCATAGGGAGTTAGATAAAATGTAATATGTAATATAATTATGTATTAAACATGACAATGATTCAATTTTCACATAAATCAATCTTCCTTTATTGTTTGTAGTTATTTGTTTTAACACGGTTTACTGCAATGGCCTTTATTGTATATTATTCAATAGCAACTGTTCTGGCGAAGTTCATGCAATTAAATAACGTTACAGTGGTAATAATTGATGAGAATGGTCGTGTTTGTCTATTTTTTAGTTTCTAGTTTTCAGAATATTATAATGTCTTTGTCATTTGAATCAACTCTCACTTAGACCAGAATGCAGTGTAACTCAGCAGAGAGAGAAGATTCAGAGGGTTAATTGGGTCTGGGGACATGGGCACACACACACACACACACACACACACACACACACGCACGCACACACGCACACACACACACACACACACACACACACACACACACACACACACACATACACATACACACACACACACACAGTACCACCAAATCCTCTTAGCTTTATAATGAAGGAAGTAGAGGGGGATAGGTTGAGATGGATAGAGGGAGAGAGAGACAGAGAGAGATGGTGAGAGAGAAAGAGAATGAGCAAGAAGAGGAAGGACAAGGATGAAGAGAGGACGGGGGGGAGAGAGAGAGAGAGAGAGAGAGAGAGACAAGAGAGAGGAGATGAAAGTATAAAGACAGAGAGATAGAGAGGGAGGGATGCTGAGACAGAGGGATGGAGAGAGAGAGAGAGGAGAGATAGAAAAAAGATGAAGAGGTGACAGTTAAGAGTGGATTGTCAAATAACAATGTTTTGTTACCATGGAAACGAACATATTAGTCAGAGAGGCAAGAAAGTAACCGGCTTGTTAAACCTCCTGTGCCATCTTGTTAAGCCGCTGTTGTGTGTGTGTGGGAAACAGGAGGTTCGCTCTCTGACAGTTGCGAAGGCACGACACGTAATTGCAGTTACGGCGTCCCTTAATGAAACACTGTGTTTATTTTTAGATTTTAGACTAATTAAAATGAAGACACTTTTTCTGTCTCAGATTTATTGTGTGAGCTTTTGATACGCTCATAATGTCTGTAAAAAAATTAAACAGACACGTGTTTTGAGTTACGGAGGATGATGAAAGTGGGACAAAAAAAATCAAAAAAATCAGTCTCTTCAAACTTCAAACTCTCTTCTGTTGCTCCACCCTCTGCCGTCTGGAAGTAAAACAAGATCCGACCTATAGCTACAGCTTAGCCTGTTAACTGGAGCCACAGAGAGACCTCACAGGCTGCAGTTACTACTAATTTGTTATTTCAATGCAACTGTTTACAGTCCATTTACTGTAGGACGCTTTGAGTAACAAATCTGGACACAAAAAATGGATTTTGCTCACATTGTCATCAGACTTGTACATAGTTTGGACCCAATTCAGTCACAATCTGTATGCACCATGAAGAGAGAGAGAGCAGGAAGAAGTAATGCTGACACAGATTGAAATGAATACAGCCACAGGACACTCAGCCGTATGGACATACAGCGATATAACCTTATAAAAATCTGAAATTTTCACTCAGAGCTCAAATATCACGGCAAAATGACAAGTGTAACTTCAGCCATAGATACTGAAGGTTGAAATTACTGGCTTTTAGATTGAACTGAGCCATAACTTCAGATGTATTTGGAACAGAGAGAGTCCAAATAAGCTCCAAAGGGAACTAGTTCTAACTAGATTACAGTCACACTGCTCCTAACACTCTTCATGTAAATAAATAATTAAAATCCTGGATTGGAGCTTTAATATCGGGTCTTGTTGCCAAAAGTCTGAAGAAGTCAACTGTTCATAGAAAGATAGATAGATAGATAGTGAAAGAGAGAGAGATACAGTAGAGAGAGATAGACAGATACTTGATTTAATACAAAAATAAACTACATAACAAAATGCTATACTAAAAGTAAAAACAAACACAAAAATCAAAGCCTTTCCCAAACTCCTGCAATGTTTGCTCCCAAAACAGGATACCTTTGTATTGGATTAACCTGCAGAAGGCCATAAAATCATTTTGGGCCCCGGTGCTTGAAAAGTGACTCATCCATATAACATCACCTAGCTGATAGGGCTGTATTATACTTTAATCTGATATACTTTACAGTAGGTGGATTATTGCATAGGGATTTCTTGGTCAGCTATATAGAAAACAGTAAATGGATCAGGAAGAGAATATCAAATAGAAGTTTCACACAAATACACACACACAGGCGCCAATCAATCATTTTCTGTCTTCTTCCTTATTTTTCTCTGAACCTCTCTGTCTCTTTTCTCTCGCTCTCTCTCTCTCTCTCTCTCTCTCTCTCTCCCTCTCCCTCCTGCGCCCTATCTCTCTCATCCAGCACGAGGAGTAATACTGCTGATTCCAGTGTGTCACAGAGTTGCATAGCCATGCACTTATTCCATTGAGTTATACTGTATCTACTGTAGCAGAGGAGAGCTGGTTCTCGTCCAGGCTCCTTTAGTCTGAGGCGAAGATGACAGATAATAATGTAACGTCTGCGATCTCCAGAAACCAGACCAGCCAGACCACCTGCTCATCACAATTCTGTTTTTGAAAGCTGCACTGAAGGAGAAAAGAGAAAAAGTCTCTATTAGAGGATAAATCAAGTTATTTTATCTACAATTTTTAATATCATTATTGAATCAAGAAAGTCCTGTGTCAGTCAAACCCTAAGGGGGAAAATTAATTTCTTAACTCATGGAAGGATGATTTTTTTTTTTAAGATAGGATGTTTCTGCAGGACTATATTCCTATTCAATAGCAATGATGAATCTAGTAAAATGTTTGGCTTTTTGTCAGTCGGCTTGTCCCTGTTGACATTCTCTGACAATACACTGACAATCACCGTTAGAGCGACTCTTAATGGACCGTTCAGATAGACTGCCTGACTCTGTGTGTGTGTGTGTGTGTGTGTGTGTGTGTGTGTGCATGCGTGCGTGTGTGTGTCATAGCGCACAGGGAACAAAGGACTTCCATGACACAAGGGGCCCGGGACAGGGAGAAGAGGGGGTGTGGTGGGAGGAGGGGGGGGTTGGGGAGCAGAGGGGATAAATTGGGAAAACACGGCACAGCAGAGCCATGGACAGAGTTTGGAGGAGGGGGGGAGGGGGAAGAGAGACCAGGAGAGGGGATCAGAGAGCAGAGGGGATCAGAGAGGATAAATGAGGAATAAATGACAGAGAAGTTTTAGAAAGTCATGCTTTAATGGTTTTAGGGTTGAACACTTTTGAAGGTGTTTGTCAAATTCTTAGCCCAGCCTCAGTGCTGGGAGAGCTAATTCAGTTTTGTCAAGTAGCTCAGTGCGAGTCCAGTTAAGTCAACTTAGCTCAAGTTACTTAGCTGAGTCAACTTAGACCAGCTGGCTCACTGCTGGGCTAAAACAGTCAGCACAACCTTTGTATGTGCTCCTCCTAAAATCTGAAATCCTGGTTTGAAATTGTCTGGGGGAAAACCCTGAGAAGCAAAGCATTTAGCACCAAATATAATTTTAAAGGTGCTACATGTAGCGTTTTAACATCAATAAATCATTACCACATTCATTTTGAGACATTTGTATATCTACCGTAACCAAACAAACCAAGACATTTGGCAGCCTCTTTGTGTGAAATCTGCTGGATTGCTTTACAGCACAAAACAGGAAGAGGGTGCTGTTCTTCCAGCACAAACAAAGCTAAAGTTTTTTGCGATGGCAGATGGTGGAACAAGTGAAAGGCCGAAGGGAAAATCACTTCCAGCACGTTCATCCTGTTCAGTAAAGAGAAAACATGCCAGGAAGAGAAGAAGCAACATTCTCTTTGCGACAGAAAGCCACTGGGTTTATGGGAAATGCGGTTTTAAATTTGAGAATCAATAGAACTATCAATCGCCTCGACTATGGTCTCATTTCTTTACAGCAGTTATTGCAAGGTATCACAATTAATTTGACAGTGATATATTGATGTTTAAAATGCTACATATAGCAGCTTTAAGACCCTTTGTTCCAATAAAGGGTTTAACTTAATGATGACTATTTCCTGACAGAATTGCTTTTAAATCACGTTTTACGGAATTTACCTGCCATTATATTTTTATGATTTTTATGTTTTCACTTGTTTATTGCCATTATCCTGTTGTTTATTTAGCTGTGTCAATCTGATGTCTATTACTGCTATTCCATGTTGTCATGGCTTTCTGCACAAACGCTTTGTAAAATCTGGTGTGATGGTTGATTATCTGAGCTCCCCCAGACGTCTGTTGTCCTCTCAACAATAGACTACCACCAGCCCCTGTGTGTGTGTGTGTGAGGGTGTGTGTGTGTGTGTGTGCGCCCGCTAATCAAGCTGCTCTTATCAGCGGCCGTCAGACCTGCAGAGACTGAGGCGTGCTCCCTGCTGATAGCTACGCACACTGAGGTCTCCTCCCCCTTAGGGTTTTAAATAGAGAACTAATAGAGCCCAGCCTAGGAAATAAAAGACAGAGATCATTACCAAGCAAGAACAACAACTCAGTATAACAGTCCCTAGACTGGCAAACTGCTACATCCAATGATGCTCCAATAGCCTGTTGATACGATCACTTAGTGGGAAAGAGTGGAGAAAAATGTTGCTGCACTAACCTCCTCCACCCTTTAACAAAATGATTTTTTCACAAACCATCGCAGTTTTACTGCAACTGACAGTCTAATGAAAGCACTTTTCAACTAGCAGATGCCACTGTTTCCAATACTCAACTTTTTACTGCGAATAAACAGAAAATGGCACAAATACCTCGGGTAATTTTTTCAGAAAAGCTGCCTCTGAACCAACATTTTCAGTAAAACAATCACAAAAAATGTACACATATAAAAATGTGATTTTAGATGGATTGGTCTGACGTAGAACATTGCACTGCTTATAAATCTGACATAAAAATCAGTTTGTGTGTTTAGGAAGCCTTTCCTGTGCAGATCAGTGTGTGAATATGCTGTATATCTGTAACCCGCAACTCATGTGTCTCTCCTGTATTGTGTGACTCTGAGTCTGATTTCAGCTTTGACAGAGAGAGAGAGAGAGAGAGAGAGAGAGAGAGAGAGAGAGAAAGGGGGAGCGGGGTGAAAGGATAAAATCAATCATTAGTGTCTATTCAGTCTGTCTCTGTGGTGCCGATGGAATGGCTCTTAACCTGCTGACACACACACACACACACACACACACAGAGCTGTAATGAACAGTCCAGGGAGTCCATTGCCCCTTCTGTTCACATTTAGACTCTTGATTGGCCGAGACCTCTGACCATAAAGGTGAAGAGGTCAACACTGTGACCCCCCCAGGACAGCTTGGTGTGTGTGTGTGTGGGACAGTGAACAGGCATCAAGAGGGCTTCGGTCCAACCCTAACAAAGACTATCCTGAATATCCTGATCTGAACTGCAGACTTACATGGCAAACGTAGATGGAAAACAAAATATTTTACGCTAAAATAAATGAATAAACACATGATGAGGGAGCAGTTTGAATTGCAGGACAAAGACGCATGAAGTCTGAAGATCTGCTTGGACCCGCTTGCTTGTGCACGAGCCTGTTGGTGTGTGTGTGTGTGTGTGTGTGTGTGTGTGTGTGTGTGTGTGTGCGTGTGTGTGTGTGGGAACTCTGGTCTGGAGATGACAGCTCGTTAACAGAAGGATATTTGACCGCCAACCCCAATCATTCTCTCTCGCTCCCCTTCCCCCTTCAGGCCCTGGAGCAACAAGGTCAAAGGCAGAGAGGGAGGAGGGAGGAGAGAGGCTTGATGTGAACAGGAAGGCGTCTGTACTGATATCTCACACACACACACACACACACACACACACACACACACACACACACTGTATTAGTTCCATAAGAATCAATCTCAAACAGGCATTCAAACAGGCAAAATGTCTTACTTTTATGATTGTAAAAGTTCAACACAGACCACAAAGAACAATAATGTTATCTGGGTCACATAGCCATAGTTCAGGTTGCGTTGCCATGTTTGTTCCACAGAAATACAATTTTGCTTTGAAGATGGGAGGAAGAGGCCACTGTTGTTGAGCTCGCTCTTCCTTCCTCTTCTCTCCCTCCGTCTCTTTGTGTCCAGTCCCCATCAGCGGTTTCTGAAACCCCCGCAGAGCATTGTGGGAATCTGCCCAGCAAACAACAAGACATCCTCGGCCGAAAGAGACGGCAAGAACGAGAGAGAAAGAGAAGATAGAGAAATCCAGAGTGTAGGGGGTGACACTTATCGCCAAACAGGTGATATTATTCATCATATTCCAAACTGAGCTCAATAATGCACCATGAGTCTTATTATCTGGATCTTATTATCTGGGGGGGGGGGGAAAGTACCAAATCTGCCGAAAGTGAACTTCACCACACAACCACCAAAGAAGAACTTAAATCAGCTTTGCAAGCAAGGCAAAAAATTGCAGCAGACACATTCATTAGAACCGTTTATGATTAAAATGATCAAATTTTGAGAGCACAGATCTCAACTTAAGTTTTCATTGTTTTACCTCTCTCTGTTTAATCTTTACCAAGTCTGACAGTAACTCTGGCGGTCAGTGTCACATGTCACCAGCAGGATCAGTAGCTGCTAACAGAGAGAAGAAGAAGAGAGAATAAAGAAGGGATGGATGTAAAAAGTAGAAACAAGAGCTGAAATGAAACAGATATATAGCCTTAAGTTGCAATTGGCCGTTCTAAACGGATTCAACCTAAAGCAGGATGTATAACGGACTGGAAAATAGCTCAAAGAGGGGAAGAGACAGAGAGGTGGAGAGGAAGAGGGAGGTAAAGAACTGGGCCAAGCAGGGATCAACTTCACACAGAGATGAACGACACGGAGCGCTCCGACGTCCTATCTCTAACTTCTTCTGTCCGTCTCTTTGTCTCCCTCTCTCTGCCTCTCCTTCTCCATCGCCATCTCTTTTCCTCTCCGGGAAAACAGAGTCAAAGGCAGAGAAAGACAACAAGGGACACAGAGATAAGGGGGAAGAGAGATGGAACGGCAATAAAAACAGGCAGTTAGAGGGAAAGAGAGAAGAGAAAGAAGATGAGAGAAAAAGCAAAGTTTTTTTTATGGCTGGGTCGATGAAAAGAACAATGACACTCTCCCTTTCTGTCTCTCTCGACTATGGACACACACTCGCTTACACATACTGGGGAGCAGAGGCAGAGAAGTGTGTGTGTGTGTGTGTGTACTGAAGAGAGAGAGAGAGAGACAAAGTTATAGTTTTTGAAACATTAACAAATAATGAAAAACTACAATACCTAGTAGGTGAAATTATAGACATTTCCACTATATCTGCAAATTTTGTTCCAACCTGCCATAAGCTTAGGGACAAAGATGAGAATTAACGTGAATCTCTCTGTGTTTTATGTTCCATTATTCGTTTGATCTACATTAGTATACAGTTAGTCTTTACTGTTTGTTATAATTATTAATAATTTTGTTTGTTTATAATTGTTAACTTTTGTTACAATTATTCATGTAAGCTTTGGCAACATAAGAATTACTTGTCATGCCAATAAAGCTGATTGAAATTTTGAAATTGAAAATTGAAAAAATCTGAATTTGTATTTGTTGACTTTGCTTTAGCAATAAATGCTTTTGTTTTTCATGCCAATAAATCACCTTTGAATTGAATAGAGAGAGAGAGAGAGAAAGAGAGAGAGGGAGAGAGACAGAGAGAGAGAGAGAGAGAGAGAGAGAGAGAGAGAGAGAGAGAGGGTATGTTAGTGTGTATACATTTGAAAGTGTGACTGAGTCTGTGTTTCTCTCTGTGTGCACTCTATGAAAGTGTCAGAGAGAGAGGTGTGTGTGTGTGTGTGTGTGTGTGTGTGTGTGTGTGTGTGTGTGTGTGTGTGTGTGTGTGTGTGTGTGT
>NC_136015.1:16217109-16232109 GCF_048128805.1 Centroberyx gerrardi
TGAGCTCGGAAGTTGAGCTGCACTCACTGTAAGTTGATGTGGATCAGTGTGTCAGCTCAGTGCTTAAGGGGGGATTGAAAATTTACGTTTTTTTTGACACATCTCATAGTTGGGGACAGGCTGACCGACATCCAGGACTGGGGATGGAAATTAGTGCAGCCAGATCTACAGCTTTGGAGAAATGAGACTCACTTTCCTGTATCATATATTGCTGATTCTTTCCTCCCATAGAAACTGAGGTATTGGGCTATATTCTGACTTGTGAAGGTGTTGTAATCATCTTTACTTTAAATTGATATTTTTTCTTACTTCTACATGTAGACAAAAAGGATTTTTGTCTGAGACTTGTGCAGCTATCCCCTTGTACCCTGACTCTACCTGACTTTACCCTTAAATTTCCCCTTAAGTAGCTTCAAAGTTCGAAAAAAAAAAAAAAATCCGAACTGTACAACAAGACGCCATGTTTTTATGGCTGCACCATTACATCAAATGGAAAAAATCTAGATGTTTGTGCATCATTTTATACACATTTCCCTGTAATTCAGCATGACGTATTTGGAAAACTTGTTATCTTGACTAGAATTTAAAATAAAGTTCTGTGGGTTTGAACTGAGCTTGGCCGTGCAACCTGCGTTTGTAATGATGGACCCAGTGGCAACACTCAGCCTTACCCCTTTCTTCCCCTCCATCCCTCCATCCATCCATCCCTTCATTCCTCTGTCCCTCTGTCTCTTCGATATTGATGAGGTGAGAGGGCCGCAGGCTGAGAGAGACCACCTCATCTGGTTTAAATTACCTCCAAACCACACACACACCTGCACCAACGCCACCATGGGTGTGTGTGTGGGTGGAAAGGATGTGGGGGGGGTATTGCCTCTGGGATAGGTGGAGGGGGAACGCCCATGACCCTGTTCACACACACACACACACACACACAACGGGGAGAGAGCAACAGAGCGGGTGGGGTGTGAAATGAGCTGTAAGGCAGAGGGGATATTAAGCTGCCACATGTGTTCTGTTTACTATTCTCTAATTAACCCCCAGGCTGTCTTACAGACTACACACACACACACACACACACTTTGTCTTGTCTGAGATAAATTGGCTCTGAAATCAAACAGTCTGAACATCATCAACAGCGATCTTGTGTGGCGGCACATAAGCATTTATATTGATGCAGCTGAGGACAACAAAGGTGCGACCCATATCTGTATCTATCAGCATACTGGGCCACCAGCTAACTGTACATAGAGGAGAGGGTGTGTGACGGTGCCGGCCTCTTTACCCATCCCACAGTGCACAGGGGGCGGCACACCAGGAAACACATACTGTAGATATATGAGTTCCACTCGCACCATTTTGCATCCCCAAATGATTATTCTAGCGCTTCTAGACATTCTGGATAACTGTCCATGAAATGTCTGAAGTGTAAATGTAATTGTTTATGTACCTGGTTTGTTTGTATTTCACAACTTGTCCTAAGTCTGTATTAACCAGGTCCACCCAAGAAACTCATATGTTGTATTTTCCATCATTGTTTTTCTAAATCAACAGTTGTGTCAAATGTCAAAAAGACTTGTAACTTTGACTTGTAACTACTCCATGTACTTTTACCTCATAAACCCCCCACAGCTATTTAATAAAATGACAAGGACCAGTATCTCATCACATTTTACCACAGTAAACAGTCATAAAAACACTAGAAGATCATCACAACCTTTTATTTAACTCTCACGATTTTCCCCCAGTTCTCACACTTTTACTTGATGTTACAAATCATAATAATTAACATCATACATTGCCTTGCCAATTGCCAGAAAAAAAAAAAATACAAAAATAAAAATAAGCCACAAAAATGTTTTATTTTTAGTCAAAATGATCTCGAAAACTCCTGGCTGAATCATCTTGAGATGACAGAGGAGGAGGAGTGTGTGTGTGTGTGTGTGTGTGTGTGTGTGTGTGTGTGTGTGTTTAAGGGAGAGAAACCGAGAGAGAGAGATAGTATAAGTGTGTGTGTGTGTGTGTGTGTGTGTGTGTGTGTGTGTGTGTGTGAGTGAGTGATGATATCACCTATAATGCAATCAGCTGTCAACACTAATGCTCTACTCTGCCCTAATAGAGTCAGAGAGACAGAGAGGGAAGAGCAACAAAGACAGTAAAGAGAGAGAGAGGGGGTGGGAGGGGGCAGATGGGGTATGATGGGAAGAGGGTGAAAAGGGGACAGATAGAGAGAGAGAGAGAGAGAGAGAGAGAGAGAGAGAGTCACAATAACTTGTCTCACTTGACACTGATAACTAGACACGGCTGCTTTCCATTTACAACATAATAGAATTCTCTCTCTCTCTCTGTCTCATACACACACACACACACACACACACACACACACACACACACACACACACACACACAGGCATACTTACTTGCACGTGTAGATGCAGACGACAGATTCTCCATCCCTTCTGCTTGACCCCCTTCCCTTGCACACACTTTCTCTCACATTCATTTCAACTTAAAATCTGCTTGAATGCTCGTTTAATAGGACAGAAAAGAAACCTATTTTGCCAAAGCAATACAGTATATTAATGGTAATATCAAAGATATTAGCAAATGCATTTTAATGAATCATTTTAAAAAATCAACATGATTGTCAGCACTAACATAATCAAAAACCATCTCTCTCTCTCTCCCTCTCTCTCTTGTTCTCTCTTTCTCTCTCCACCAGCTCACAGCTGCTGATCTCTCCTTCTTTCCCTTTGCTCTTCCTCCATCCTTCCCTCCTTTCTTTCATGCTGACAAAAGAGCAAAAAACAAAAGAGCCACATCAATAAGGAGAGAAGAGAAGAGAAGAGAAGAGAAGAGAAGAGAAGAGAAGAGAAGAGAAGAGAAGAGAAGAGAAAGTGGGCGGTTGCTCACTGCATTTTGATTGCTGGAAAATTAGTGGCTTCTTAATAGAATTCACCATGGTGCCTTTCCTAAGGTGTCACACACACACTTACATATACACATTGAACACAGAAATGCACACACACACACACACGCGCACACACACACACACACACACACACACACACACACAATGGGCTGGGAGAAGTGAGCAGTCTAATTGAAAAGAGCCAAGCAGAGAGAAATCTGATAGCAGCTGCACTTTGGCCTGAGGGAGGGAGAGAGAGAGAGAGAGAGAGAGAGAAAAGGGAAGAGACATGGGATGAGATGAAGAGGAGACAGAGTGAGCAAAAGACAGGGATGGAGAGATTAGAGAAAGAGACTGAGAGATGAGACTGAGACACACACTGAGAGACAGATTAGAGAGAAGAGAGATAGAGAGAGAGAGAGAGAGAGAGAGAGAGAGAGGGAACAAACACAAGGAAACACACAAACTAATACCGACAGACATGATGTGACGGCTGGACCGCTTCTTTCTACATTATACACAGTATTAGACTTCCATTGATTGACAGCTGACGTTTCCCACCTACAGAACATATTTAATGAGGGTGTGTATGTGTGTATGGCAAGTATGCGTGTGTAATCAATATTGTGCAATGAAATAGCGATATACACGCATCGCTCAACAAGCCTGTTCATAGATAATAAGCAATAATCATATCTTCATGAGTAATTATTGTGTTTTAGGCCGGGCCAAACACTGAGAGTGAATCGAGAACAAATCAGAATCAAAGTGTCTTTGATGTGATTATGCTGTTGCAAACATGTTTCAGATGTTGGAGGCAAAGCAGCCAGATTCAGCTCCATGGGTTTGCGCGTCCATCAGCAGCGCCGGTTCACTGCTGACTCAGTCGGAGCTGTCATCGTTCCGCCTTTTTCTCGCCTTGCACATTTCACAAAATCAAACATGTTTGATGTTATTGACTGTCTTCACGCCCGGCTCGTGTGGTGTGTGATCGTTTTTTAGCTGCGACCGGCAACTAGTAAGTCACTCTGTCGGTCGGTCGGGAGGGTCGGCAGTGTCTGTCCGTCCCAAAACTAAAAAATAAAAGACACTGTGCTTGTACAGCTGTGGGATACAGAGATACAATATAGGCAAGGCAAGGCAGCTTTATTTGTATAGCACATTTCATACACTGGGGCAATTCAAAGTGCTTTACAGAGTAATAAAAATACAGTAAAGGTAAAAGATTTCCAATTAAAAAGTGCAAAAGTACAGACAAGAGATGCAAAAGATAAAAGACTTAAAAAGTAAACGAGTGCAGTTCAAATCAAGTGAAATAGAAAGATAAAAGAACACAACAACTAAAAGAAGTTTCTCACTTGGTGGGACAGCAGACTTTCATGCGGGGGTCCAGGACTCTAATCTCTGGCTTGGCAAATCAGGCGTTTGTGTTTGGTCTCGCAGAGCCTCACAGGTCGCCGCTTATCACACATTACGTGCTTGTTGTCTGATAGCGCAGAACCAGGTTTGACATCCTGAGCACTAGACTAAGATCAGGAGGTTTCACAGCAATATGGCCTCGGGGTCGTGTAGCCAACAGCATTCTGACAGGCAATATACAGAGAGACCTGCATAATGTCCCTTTGTCCTGCCCACACACACACACACACACACACACACGTAATCAGATGGACACACACCGTTTGTACACCAACACACACTTATGAGGAGTAAATTTTATCATGACGGCTTAAGAAAAAATTATATTATTGACCTATTGTAAAGGATACAATGTAAACTACGTGACTATCTCAAACAAAGGCAGTGCACACACTCACATGGACACACACACACACACACACACACACACTAACACAGTCTTTGTCTTTTTTCCACCGTCTTAACTCTCACATGTAATTAGCCTCACTCTCTCTGGCCGTCGCAGATACTGATATCACACAGTAGGGGGTCAGCGTGTGTGTGTGTGTGTGTGTGTGTGTGGGGCGGGGGTCCATGCGTCTCAAGGGACAGGTTATGACAAATAAGATTAATGTGGCCCCCATTTCCAGACTGGTGCACCGGCCTCTCTCTTCTGCTCACACACACACACACACACACACACACACACGTCATAAAAAAACACACACACGCCTCCCTGATAGCTTTTTCTCTCAGGAGAGGGTCCATATGGGGACTGGAGTCGGGTGGGAGGTGTGTGTGTGTGCGTCTTTGTGTGTGTGTGTGTGTGTTTGTGTGTGTGTGACACGCAAGGACGTCACCTCTCTGTCGTTTGCTTTGTTGTCACTGTTGTCACACACAGCTGCAGAACAATTATATTTTAAAGATACAATCCAGAATTGATCTGAGTTTTGTATGTATTAACATAAACGTTACTTGTTATTTGTTACTAATTTGATCATTTGTAGATGGAAAGTAGGCCTAATAAATAGTCTCATTCATTTTAGTTGCCTAAATGCATCCTTGTATCAAAGTCTTAAGCAGTAAAATAAAAAATATATTTGACCCAATAAATCACATAAATCACTATACAGAAAAGCATGTGTAGTGTTTCTGAATAAAAGGAAATAAATGAAAGTATATTCAAGTGATTAAATGAAATTGTGCAAGGGTGAGTAAAAAAAAAATCAGATTGCACTTTTGAAATCACATTGTTTCTGCTTTCAATTCATAAAAACAGCACCAATATGAAATCTGCGCTCAAATCAGCACAAAAGGAGTCAGGAGTCAGGAGTGTGATGGTTTGATTGACACCTTGACACTTGGTAGCTCGTTTCCAAGGTAACGTGTGTAGAAAGTTCTATTCGGTTGTGTTTACAGATTAGCAAAAAAAACCCCACAAAGTTAGAGCAAGATCCTAGTAATTTACAGAAAGCAGAATGTTGCTGTTATTCTCATTCATTACCATCATATTTCATCTCTACTTTGCGTTTTTATTATTCCATCAACTGGCAAATATTTCCTTTTCTTCAGAGGAACTTGAGTGTTGAGATGAATTCAGATTTGATAATGCTGCCAGGCGTGAAGAGAAACTGGTAGCGAAGCTTGCTGCAAACACACAGATGGCCTATGTGGATCTAAAGTATGCTTGGCCCATCTAGTGTAGTCATGCTCACTGGGTATATTACACACACACACACACACACACACACACACACACACACTCAGACAAACCTCCCCTTTGTCTTGATGCTATCTAATGACCACTCAAGCATGGAGGGCCAAAAGAACTGAGGTCAAGGGTGAAAAGGGGCAGGGGGATGCCGGTTCAGCAGCATGTGTGTGTGTGTGCGTGTGTGTGTGTGTGTGTGTGTGTGTGTGTGTGTGTGTGTGTGTGTGTGTGTGTGTGTGTGTGTGCATGCATGTGATTGTGTGTGCGTGCGTGTGTGTTTGAGAGAGAGAGAGAGGGACAGATGTAGAGAGAATGTGTGAGTTTATAACTGTAACTTTCATCTGTATTTTTTTGTGTATGTGTGTGGATGCATGTGCATTTGTGTGTGTGTGTGTGTGTGTGTGTGTGTGTGTGTGTGTGAGACCTACAGTATGAGGGTCTCAGGTTAGAGTCAGACTCTTTTGGTCTCAGTCTTTGTCTCTCTCTCACTCTCTCTCCTTGTCATATGTCGTTTCTCTCTGTCTAGGCCGCTATAAGAGGATCAAAGCGAGGCCATGTTGCATAAAAAACTGCTTATTTTCTGCCTGTATGAATCTCACTGTACTGTACTAAAAGTTCAGGGTCATGTTAGGTGTGTGTGTGTGTGTGTGTGTGTGTGTGTGTGTGTGTGTGTGTGTGTGTGTGTTCATGTATCTGTGTCTAGTGTATCTGATTCTGTCTCTGAGCATCTGTGTGTTTGTGGCTCTTTGTGTGCATGTGTCTATTGATGTGTATGTGTGTGGGTATACGTGTTTCTGTGTTTATATATATGTGTGTGTGTGTGTGTGTGTGTGTGTGTGTGTGTGTGTGTGTGTGCGTGTCAGCCCCAGAGGTATAATCTTTTACCCTTGTACTCCTGCTGTGCTTCTCTCTCCCAGATCTAACCCTGCACCCCCCTATTGGGACTCTGTGTGTGTGTGTGTGTGTGTGTGTGTGTGTGTGTTCTCCCAGTGTGTGCATGTAGCAGATCCCCAGGAGATGTACACCCTGTGGGATCCCTGACACACACATGCCTGGGGGCCCCCGAGAGAGAGAGAGAGAGAGAGAGAGAGAAAGAGTTTTAGAAATGACATAAAAGTCAACTCAAGGCTGCTCTAACCATGTATGCACTTTAAATGTTGTGGTTTTGGTTATTATTGTTAGTAGTAGTAGCATTATGCATTTTCAAGAGCAGGCAGGAAGGGTTATATGGGGAGAGGAGAAGAAAAAGGGACAGGAAGGGAAAGTGTGGAGAGGAGAGACGAGGCGAAATCGACTATTTCTCGCAGCTAATTGGATTAATGGAAGCAAAAGCCATGTGGGATGATCTGCTGTGTGTGAGGAGACAGCCCAGATCTGCTGTACACAACCAGAGGAAAAGAGAAAGACAGAGAGAAAGAAATGAGGAGAGAAAGACTGACGGAGAGAGAGAGAGGGAGAAAGCAGAGGAACGACGAGGGAAGACGGAGAGAAATACAGCGAGGGAAAGAGAGAGAGGGAGAGACAGAGGGAGACGTGGAGAGTCGCTCTTCCTCTCTGTCCTAGGCTGAAACTAATTGGTCCAGGATTAGAGGAGATTAAAAAAATACACAAAATTATACAAAGTCCTCCACAGGTCTGGTTTCCATGGTAATAGCCCTCTGTTGCAATCAGCAACAGTGATAGTTAAAATAAAGCCAGTTGTTTGCTTGATTAACAAAATGACACAGTTATAACTAGACTTTATGTACAGATTTAGAGAAACAAGGCGACTCATCATAGATCCACATGGTCCATGCAGGTACTTGTGGCGTTGCTACTAGTTTTCATTAAGTTAGCATGTCGAAGTTATCACTTCTTACTTATTGAGACAGACATACTGTATGATTTGTCACTGTTGGGTGATTTTCATGTTTTAACTTCAATTGAAGGATTACATTGTCTTCTATGGGTTAAAGGTCCCATATTCTACACTTTCCAGTGTTTTATTTTCTGTCTTGAGGTCCATTCAAAGCTGTTTGTGTGGTGTCATGTACCAAAAACACTCTCAATCCATTTTTACACGTTCGTTTTCCGGCATCTCTCTGAGCCTTACCAAGAACAGGCTGTTTCTGTTGCTGTGCCTTTAAGGCTCATTAATATTAACGACCCTCTGTTCTGATTGGCTAACCGTTTCAAGAGTGAAATGTGAGACACCACAGCCCAGCAGCTACAGGTAGGGAAAACTACCTGCTCAACTGCTTTGAAAAAAACACTTTGTTAGCCTATTATTTCTTACAAAAATGATAATGAGCGAACCTTTGTGACGCCGCAAAGTTACAGAAGTCCAAACGGCTCGTTTAGAGGCTCGGTTTTCTAATATGGATTGTGCGGTTTTAGTTGGCGACCGTGCGTTTTGATACTTTCACGATGTTTAGATAGCACATCCAACTCCTTTATAATCAAAGAGGCAAGGGAAATCCTGTTTTACACGATATGGGACCTTTAAGAAAATTATACAACCCCAGGCTTTATAAAACCCTTTCAAAACTGAAAAATGCATGGCCGTCAAGCTAAAGACAAGACTGTTTTCTGTTCTCTTAGTTCTTGAAAAGTTGACATTTTGGAGATACAGTAGAAGGTTTTCACCCGACAACAGCCATATGTAAAAGTTGACATGGCTCACCAGGCAAAACAAAATATATATTTATATTTGGATCAGTAACGCACCCTGCTGTGAACCTGTTTTTGCTGCTTGTCTGCCTTTTTGAGTCTATTTATACAAGAAGAGTTTTTCTACCAGAAAGTTAAACGCAGCAATCTTCAAACATCAAGATATTATGACAGAGAGATTTAGAGAGAGCGAGGCAAGCAACAAAAATTGAGAGCTACATTCAACTCCCTGACAGTGTAAGTATATGGTAACTATATGACTTAACTCTCCAAACCAGTAAAACCAGCTGTTGACTTACAGTAGTTATATAACTATATGACACAGATAAATCTGTTGAGACGTGATATTTAACACGAGACAAAAACTTCTAACCCAACAGGAAACAAAATTAGTAGTGAAATGTGAAATGAGACTCAAATTAATAAGAAAAAACTCCAGCTTTGGAAAAAACAGATGAACTATGAGACAAAACTAAAAACCCTGTATTTTGTAAAATATAGGCTGTGATACACAAAACTACATCAAACTCACACAAAAGGATTTATACAAAAGTTATATACAATTCACATGTAGGCTTATACTACAAACATAAACACATAACACACAATGCCTTGCAGTTCTTCAGAGAAAGTGCCGCAACAAAATCAAGCTTAATTGGCAGAGAGAGAGAGAAAGAAAGAGAGAGAAAGAAAGAGAGAGAAAGAACAAGAAAGAGAGGAAGAGCTCCTGAGGCGACACAAAGTCCACCCAGAAAAATATGAAACTTAAATTAATAGCCTGGGTATCTACTTGTTCCATCAACTAAAAAGCATCTGCCGTTAATTAAAAACAGGCCTCTACCTTTCAAAAAGCAGCTGATACTCCGTCTGATTATAGCTGGATCAGACCAAAACACCGAATTCACTTCTCTATATTTTATCACTTGTGCAAAGGCTTTACAGTACATGTCAACATTTTGTGGCGCCATGCTGCTCGCTTGTGCGAGTCAACTCTGAAGCAGCAAAGTTTCCTCCTTGTCAATCATGTCGGCTGATCAGACAGGCTGCGGGATGCAGAGACACTTTATTTTCCCACTGCTTCTGAAATACACTCTTCAGTGTTAACTGAGGTTTTTGAACACAGGCAGTTGTATCTATTTCAAGCTGATAAACCATTTTTAACCCAGCATCAACTGGAAACTGGTGTTTATTTGATGAAAAATACCACATCCCCCAGCACTGGAAGCAGCAGAGTAAAGTTCATATTCTATTCTATTCTATTCTATTCTATTGAAGCTCTGGGTTTGTTGGAGGCTTTTTGGTAAGTATCCTGGTCTGTTTACAGTTACTTTTTTGGTAATCTGATTACGTTATACAACCACATACAACGGCCCATTTCTTACCAATTTAAGGTTTAGTCTTGCAATCGCACGCACACACACACACACACACACACACACACACACACACACACACACACACACCTGGGCTCTCCTCTCTTCCTTGGCCAGATGTTAGCGTTGAGGTTTGGATGTAAAATCAAGTGTGAGAAATGTTTTTAATTACCTGGCCACCTGGATAGGGTTGTAACACACACACACACACACACACACACACACACACACACACACACACGCACGCATACCATTGCATCACTATACTTGTGAGGACTTTGCTTTGATTCATACTGACACATAGTGATTCCCCTGACTCTAACCGAACCCCAGACCACTAACCCTTAACCCTAAAATAAGCAGTTTCTCCTAGAATAAATGTCCTCTTATCATGAGGATATTTTGTAATTGAGCTATACTTGTGAGGACCTCATGAAGATAGAAGAAGAGGCATGCACACACACACACACACACACACACACACACACACCACCGTTTCGGGAAACAGATGTTGTCCTTCTCTTAATTAAAGTCAACAAATTAAGACATTGTACTTATTCACTGCTGCAGTAATACCCCCCCACACACACACACACACACACACACACACACACACACATTGGTGTTCTCATCATATAACTCTGTAATCAGCTGTAGGGGAATACTGTAGCTTGTTTAGAAACTCAGTGCAGTCTAATTATTATTCAAGAGCAGCAGCATGAACTCAGTACAGTCCTGGACTTTGATCTTACTCCTGGAATATTACTTCTAGAGTGTTGCTGTGGTTCAGCGGGTTACAGGACCGCACTGTGTACCTGTGAAATCATGGGTTTGAGTCCAGCCACTACCCACAACACAGAGTACATGGCTTGTTCTTTAGAAGAGCTCTCTCTCTCTCTCTCTCTCTCTCTCTCTCTCTCTCTCTACCTCCCTTTGTCCTTCCCTCTCTTTCTCTGCCTTATTTTCCTGCCCAAAAATAACTCTTTCCTGCTAAATTATGCACTTCAGCAGCGCAATAACAAGTAAGAAGATTATATCAGTTATTATAGATGTTCAAGAGTCACATAAAACTGAAACTCTTGGCTTGCTGCATGTGGCTGTGGCCTTATATCACATAATAGTTTATAACTCAAAGCAGCGTTGAACTATCAAAGCAGAACCTGGTGTACGATTCAGGACGTCTATTTTGAACATGCACAACAAATTGCATGTCAAAAGTGTTTGTGGGTAGTCTTGTCTTGTTAGGATGCCAATCTTCTCCTCTCTCCCCGAGGCATTACTCCCCGGAAAATGAGCGTGTCCATGTGAGAGGAGGAGAGATGGAGAAAGATAGAGATAGATAGTGTTTATTTATTGTGCTGTCTTCTTATAACAAGGCCCTGTGCATATTGTCTATGGGAAACTGCACCAGCATGATTTATACTAACCTACCGGATGTGTTTTTTAAGCAAGCCTTCCACTTTCCTTCCCTATTTCCCCCTGGCAACGGTTCAGTCCAACTAATTTTTCATCATTATTTTGTTCAGTAATTAATGCGTCCTTACACCTCAGTCTCAGATTTGAAACACTTTAATCTCTTTTGGTGTAGGCGAAATGGCTCCGATTGATTTTTTTTTTTATAATGTTGTGATTGTAATGAGCATTGTTTCATGTGGAGACAGGGCATGAGGCTGAAACGTTGATGAGGTTAGTACACATATAATTTAGAGAATGTTATGATTTAAAGTACTTTATTTCAGGAGTATTCAACAGTGAAGACTTCAGCATGATCTCAGAGCTGTAATCAGTAATCACCTCCCAAATAGTAGTACATTTTGGCTGTGACTGGACCACTTTGACAGGTAACCAGTTTGTCTTTCATCCTATCCTAAAATAACTTTGGCTGCTTATAACGGAATTTGACTTGTGAAATTCTGAATTCATTGAGAGCAGCTGAAAAAGTTGTTTCCTTTATTAATTAATAAAATCCCAAATTTTCATGAAAAACTCTGTCAACTTTTGAAGTATTTCAAAAGAGTCCTCTTGGTCTCCGTTGCAGAGTTTTGATTGGCAGCAGGAGAAGGTGAATTGAGGGAGTCCGTAGCTGGCAGCCAGAGTCGTAAAGTCACAGTCTGCGTACCTCATACACTTAGTGTAGGTCTTTCCTGAATGGGAGACAGTAAGAGAGAGACAGCATTTAGTCCTGTGATCTAATTTATTATCATTCAGCTATGCTTGCAGGTAACCATTCCTCTTAATTTCACACATTTAGAAACATTTTCCTCCAACAGCAACGTGTCTGTAACCCCCCCACCCCCCACTAAAAAAAAATAGAAAATGTTGTTTTGTGTTCCATGTAATAACGGTCTTGTACCATTAGGTGGCAACTGTGTCCTGTCCATTTATGCGTCTTGTCCTGTATAATGTGACTGTCCTATACCATTAGGTGGCTGTTGTCTTGTCATGCCACCTCTTTGTATGCAAACTTTTATTGTATTGGCACCATTATTAACACTTTTTGGGAAAAAATGCAGTTTTCTGGGGTTTTTTTTTCAAAGGTTGTAAATGAAGCCTAATCTATAGCCTATAATTTACAGGCAGTTTGTCAAAACTGCATGCAGTCTTTCATTGTCTGAATTCCAAAGCCTTTTGACCAACATTTATCATATATTTTAGCTGAATTTATTAATTAAATGGCATCTTGGGCATCTTGAAGATGAATGGGGTACATACTGAGGACAGCGGCATGAACATCTACACAGTAGTCTACATGGGTCAAGATAGTGTAATGATAATGGCAGTGTAATGCTGCTTAAAGTTCTTATATTATTTAGCCTCAAAGAAGCTTTTTAGTTTCTTTTAAATAGAATTGGCAAGTGTATTTACAGTTGATACAAGTTAAGATGGAGCATCTTATGTTGTTATTTGATTATTTATCTATGGATAGTCTCTCCAGTAGGATCCAAAACATCTTGTGACCTGTCCTGTATAATAATAGCAACACAGCATAGCACAGGACATGAAACAGGGCAGCATATGGGCAGCACAGGATATGAATTTAAATATTTATTTTCTTCTAAATAAAGAAGTTTTATTAGATTTTTTAAATTCTTTTATTTCTTGCCTCGTATGTGTATCCTGTCCTTTACCCCCCTTGTCCTGTCCTGTACTGCTTGGGTCTTATAATTACAACGGCAGGACATAAACTGACATGCCGTCCTGAAGACATTAGACTGGCACACTCCTTTTTAAACTCATTTTCTAACCTTGCTTTAGGCAGTTATTAATATCAATTTGTATAACATATAATTGTTGTATTTTACCTGTTTTTACTTTGTATTTGATATAATACTATGTAATGTTGATTTTAAATGTAAGAATTTTGTCGAAGGCTTCTTGTACTCTAGAAATCTCACTCACACCAAGCAGTTTGGAGCAGTTTATTTGAACTTTGAGTGTTTACTGCTTTAGTTCAATTCATTTGTCCAAGTGAGAACAATGCTATTCAAACTCAAGTGCATCACAAAAAACCACAGTGAGATGCCGGTTTCAGGTTTCAGTCTTCTTCCAAGGGAGCTGGGGTGCAGTTTGTTATGAGTGAGAATGTAATCAAAACCAATTAGGGAACAATGACAAAATGCAGTAATAATAGTCATATGTTGATACTGATAGAAAGCACTTCCTCATGCTTGGGAAACCTGAATGAAGTCTGGACTGATGCTCATAGCCAGGTGTTTCCTCATGTGTTTTTAACTGGTATGAACACCAGAGAAGGGAAATTACTGCAAAGAATGCAGACAAGTCCATCATGCTTAGCTAAAGTTACAGGGACAGGAATCAGATTTGCCTCCAAAATCTCAGGATGGCAGGTCACCAAAACTCTGTCCAACAAACGATGTGAGTCCATGTGACCTTTGTTTACAAACCCTGGTTCACTTGTACTTGAAGCAAATACAAAAATGCAACAAAGGAACATTTTCCACTATGGTTTGGACCAAAGAAAACAAACTGTAGGTGTGATCGCATCTAAGTGTCACTACTTGAAATACGTCAAATGTCCCAAAGTCAGAGTCATGACTTTTTTGACCTTGTTAGCTAATTTTCTATGAAATAATAAACACATATTTAACAATACATGACAATAAAAATTTACAAAATTTTTATTTTCTTGTAATAAAAATTACTTTTCCTTCCTGGAAAGCAGTGTATTTTTAATCATCTTGTACCAGTAGGTGTAAATAAAAATTCCAACCAATAATATGATCGCAGATTTTGGAACAATTTTTTTTTTAGAACTCATTATTATTTTTATTATTATTATTATTATTATTATTATTATTATTACCACCACTGGTGAGTTGGAGGCAGCTGTCGTCACCATGGTTACACTCCTGGGTGTCGTCACAGTCGTCTGAGGAACCATTGGGGCAGGAGTAACACTTCAGGGAGAGGCCTGTAGAGAGTTCATATTATTCATGTTATTTCTTCAGTCTTAGACAGTCCAATCAATACTGGTGAAGATGAACTCCGTTCCCAAAGCCAGAAACCGCAGAACTCCAACACTCAAACCTGTCATGTCATCAAGGTGTAAAACACTGGAGCTGATCCATAGAGGTGAATGAGAGACAGATTTTGTGGACCTTTGCTGTTTGAATGTAAGAGGGAAGCTTCATCTCTTATGTGAGGAAGCATAAAGCTAGCTAGGTTCCACTGGTATTCTCAGAAATGTTCATAACTGAGGGCAGGCCATGATGCTGCTGCATATGCTGAGAAATCATATATACTAATCAACAAGCATAGATCCTGTACAGACCCACGGCGCGTGTGTTCAATTCAATTCAATGCACTGAAGCATTAAGACAGGGTTATCTGTTAAATAATTCCACTAACATCACTTAAATACCACAGGTAATAACGTTACCTAACGTTAAAGTTTACAGGACAGCAGAAGATGTGGATGTCTGTAAATTGACGGCGAA